>NW_024412395.1:53917389-54088767 GCF_014898765.1 Herpailurus yagouaroundi | reverse complement strand
AGAAAGAAAGAAAGAAAGAAAGAAAGAAAGAAAGAAAGAAAGAAAGAAAGAAAGAAAGAAAGACAGGGTGAGAGAGTAGTAAATGATTAAATTATTTAACTATGAATAGAATGTTTAAATGAGGTTAGAAATGGAATGCAAGAATGAGAGTTTAGAATCAGCGTATGTCCACCCATCCACCTTTCCGTTCTTTCTTAGGCTCACTGATGTAATCCGAGGGAAATGACCACTGGGTGGTCCTTGCAATGGAAATTTGCTTTCTTACTCCTTGTTTCATTCGTTTTGCAATCAAAATCCTGGTGTTTATGGAGTGATCACAATGCTAGTCCCTACTTCCTGTTCCTGGGCTGGTGGGGGGGGGGGCAGCGGAGTGGACCACAAAACCAACCCAGATAGGATTGCGGTTTGGCAAGAAAATAAATGTCCCTTTCAAAACCACATGGCTGTCACATCGCTACTTGCAGGCTCCATTTCATTTTCTAAAATCCAGAAAACGCCAATCTCCTACTCACCATAGTGGCCAGCATCAGAGTTAAACGTGTGAATGCTGTCTATCTGAATATAAACCCCCACACTGTCCGAGGTAGAGTCTGTGAGAGCACTCTGCCATTGGGGTGCTCACTCTCCTTCTGGACAGCAGAAACAGGAAATGAATACTCTCTTCGTAAGGAAGCAGGCTCTGTCACTTTGGGCACCACTGGAACCCCGGAGCATCATCTCTATCTTGTCCTACAGGTCATTCTTTCCCTTCCCCAGCCAGATAGTACAAAACCCAAACCCTATACTCTCATTTCTACAAATCCTATGGAAGTGCCAGAGGCAAATACGTCACACAAAGCGCTTTTAGAATACACGTAGAGACAACGTCTCATTCTTTAGATTAAACATATTAAAGTTCCATAAAGAAACTTGATTATATTGCTTTAATCATGTGTTTTTAATCATTCTAGTGGTATAATTTTCAGCTCATTTATAACGTACACTGCACTGCATAATATATACATGGTACTGTAGAACATACTGTGAAATGAAATTGAAAATACACATCCCTTGATTTAGAAAATTAAAAGGAAATAAAGAAAGCCTTTTGAGAAAACCCCTCTCTGTGAAATGCATCTTCTGTTTTCCAGTGCACTGATATTTTTAGTCTTAGACCGAAAAACAGGAGTGTATTCAATAATGTAAGGTTCTATTTTCAATTAACATTTCTGAAATTTAACTTTCTTTTCTATTTTCAAACTGTGAGGTGGAGGCTTCTAGGCAGAAAAACATAACTGACAGAGGCTGCTACAAAAGCAATCCGAGAACTTTGTTTTACTGTGATGAGAGCTCTCACCCAGCTAAAAAGCCGTAAAACAATGTGTGTTCTTTAGTTATAGTCCCAGAACTAATGAGTATATTAATGATCTGAAGCCTGAAATACATGGGTAAGAATTTATTGAGAAAGTGCTTTCTTTTAAGAGGTAACATATATGAGATTCTACAAGGGATCTATTTAAACATGAACGAAACACGCACAACTTCCACACAATATATAACCCAATGACTAGGCCGTTGATTTTCAACGTAGGAAGAAAAAACTGTATTATCCATTTCTTCTCAAAATGATCCTGTACTTTATAAATATGTTCCAGGTATGAACTGACTCCCTCTCAGTTCTGCACCTACACTTTTCCTTCCTTTGTAACACCAGAGCTAAACCCTGTAAACGTTTCTCCTGAGTCAGCGGGTGTAATTTTAGGCTTTGTTAATGCAGGCACTGGAGGGTTACTGCAAGGCAAATCAGAGGAAGGCACTTCTCTCTCCTGCTCCTGGGTGCTCACTCTGACAGCATGGCTGACAGCACTGTGCAGGAGATCCAGGGGTGCTCAGCCCGCAGCAGTTTTCTCTGGCTCCCCAGCAGCAAGATTCTTGAGAACGAGCTCTGGCATGTTACACCCTGGCGGGCAGCTTCCTGCCTGCCAGCTCTGGCCACTGGCACCCAAGTAGGTGGCTCCACGTTCACCAGCTCTGGCCCACAGGTAACCCAGAGAGTGGCTGCTTGTGGAACTTGAACCTATGGTACTATGTCAAACTTAACCCAGCACCCCGACAGGCAGCTTCTCAGGAACCGACTCCAGCCCACGGAGCGGCAGTAAACTCCGCCATCATCCTTTCACAGATACAGGCCCTCCAACGGGTCTCAGTCACAGCCTGGGCGATGCACACTCTTCCAAGTGTGTTTCTTCCTTGAATACTGTCCCTCAGCTCCAGGGAGCAGGAGCATTCATTATTCCTGTGTTCCTGAGTCTCTTTTACCCCATTTAGTAGTTAGCCATCTTTTACTAGTTAATAATTCTCTATACTAATTTTCCTGACTAATATAGAATTGGTACTGGGTGTGGTTCCAGGCTACGGACCCTCAAAAACAGGATTTTAGGATTAGTTTGGTCATGAGTTTGCACCAGAATGAAGGACACAGGTTCCTGTCAGTGGGAAATGGGAGGTTAGTAATCCACAGCCTAAAGTGGCATCAAAATCAATCATGCTATCATCTACGATTCAGTGCATGAAAATTCCAACTGAAACCAGGACTGAAAGTCAAGGTTGCTGCTATCCTTGACCGTTATGGCAGTAATGATGAACAGAAGGATGTAGGGAGGGACGGATTCTTTTGAGATCAAGGAGGTATTTTTACCAAAAGAAAATGACAAACTCAGGTCCTCTAATCCTCAGCCCAAGTCATGGTCTAAGAACCACAAAAACTTCCATAGCCAATCTAGAAGAATTTTTTAAATTTTTTAATGTTTATTTATTTTTGAGAGCGAGAGAGAGTGCGAGTGGGGGAGGGGCAGAGAGAGAGGGAGACACAGAACTCAAAGCAGGCTCCAGGCTCTGAGTTGTCAGCACGGAGGCCGATGTGGGGATTGACCTCATGAGCCGTGAGATCATGACCTGAGCCTAAGTCGGACACTTAGCTGACTGAGCCACGCAGGTGCCCCTGAAAGAATCTTTTTTAACTGTAGCCGCAGGGCTAATATTTCCAGAAATCAAAAACAAAACTTATTGTGTGTGTTCCTGAATTACAACGTGAGCTGAATTCACAACCTCACCAAGTTCCTCACACGAACGTTAGTTGGCATACTGACTGGGGAAGAATGGAACCAGACACTTGGAAAGGGAAACATCTGCCTGGATTCAAGATGAAACTGATAATTCCAAACCTCAAAGTCTTTCTGAGGATCCCTCGCCTCTGGGAGTAGCTTACCCTCCTGTGTCTCAAGAGACTAGCTTTCTTTTGCTGGAAAGCCTCCTCTGAAGTGGACACTTTGCAAAGGGACACTCGTTCCCCTCAAGATCTGCCATAAGCACATATTATTCTCAAATCTCAACATGCTCCAGGGGGTCAGGTACACAGTACTACCCAGAAGAAAATAACTTAGCCAAAATAACTGCAAGATTTTGTTAATATGTATTAGAAAAGCCCAGGGAATGAGTGGGGGAGTAAATATCAAAAGTGTTAGAAGAGGGTGGGAATATACAGATCAGGCTGATTTCATGGATATGGATGCATTTTTTTAGAGATTCCAGATTAATGTATTAGCTCATGAAGCCGCAAGTGTCTTAAAAGCTTACTTAGTTGGTTGACAGAAACTTGAGCACAGGGATAGTCTTATTACTTACATGTAATAAGGTTGGGATGCCAGGCCTTCCCTGGCATGATATGGAGAAAGGAAACTAAAGGCTTAGGAAGAAAGGAAAGTTGGAGTGGATTTATCACCTATAACTGCATATCCACCCGCCTATCCCAACCACATCTCCTGAGAAGGACCAAAGATTCTCCTTCCACTGAGACACTGAAAAATAAATCAGTAAGAAATACAGCATCTCTGAAAAACTCTGTGCCATTCTCATTTGTAGACCAGGTATGACCATAGGAGATGCTGCCACTGAGAAAGGTTTTCTGGTTTCCTAGGGGATGAAGGGATTACAGGAGTGGCAGAGAGCCCAAGTGGCAGCACTTAATGCCAAAGACAAGATTTAAATGCACCTTGATAAAGGTGCATTTATCACAAAAGGCAGCAGGGACATACTGATAGTCAGAATGCTTTTCCCAGAGAAATCTCTGGAAGTAATTTATCTAGGTATCCCTAGGAATGAAATCGGCATGGAACCTATTAAAATATTATGTGATCTATAAAACAGAAGAAAAGTCTAGATCTGGTGGCCATTAAATCACCACCAGGCAGAGTCCCAGCTCCATATCCAGTTTCCAGGCCTAGGACAGTTTATAGACCCAGAACCCTTTGATGAAGGGAAGGCCAGGTTTCCTTAAGGAAAAACCCTGCAGTTCAGCCACAAGTATAGAAAGTCCTAGGGGCGCCTGGGTGGCTCAGTCGGTTAAGCGTCCGACTCTGGCTCAGGTCATGATCTCACAGTTTGTGAGTTCGAGCCCCATGTCGGGCTCTGTGCTGACAGCTCGGAGCCTGGAGCCTGCTTCAGATTCTGTGTCTCCCTCTCTCTCTGCCTCTCCCCCACTCGTTCTCTGTCTCTTTCTGTCTCTCAAAAAATAAATAAAGGTTAAAAAAATTAAAAAAGAAAAAAAAAGAAAGTCCTCCTCCAAGAATCCATCAAAGGGACCTGCCGCCATTTACTAGCTGGACAGTACACTGGGGAAAAAGAAATACCCAGTGGTTGCAGGGATGACTAAACACTAGCTCTGAATTGATCCTAAGTTCCCAATAACAAGTTGACTGAGAAAGAAAAAACATGAGCTCAATTTATAAATGGTTCTGTGTCATACATTAGTAGTACTGACTAAAACTAGATGTCTGCAGCCCCAGTCAGGGGTGATCCCCAAAGAACAGCTTTTAAGGAAAATCCTCTCAGGAGGCAGAACTTGGGCAGTACATTTAGTGACCCACTCTATCTGGAATGAGAGCTGGCCAGAAGTGTGGATTTACACTAATTCATGGATGACTGTGTACAGTTTGGCTGGACGATCAGGGACGTGAAAGGAATAAGACTGCAAGACTGATGACAAAGAATTTGGGGGAAGAAATATGTGGATGGACCTCTCAGATGGGGCACAGACTGTCCCATATGAATGCTCATCAATGGGCATCCACTGCAGAGGAGGTACTCAATAATCACATGAACAAAATTCTCTCTCTTCCATAGGTGTCATTCAGACTCTTTCCCAGCCACCACAATGCTGGCTCAACTGGCCATGATGACGGAGGTGGAGCCCACGTGTGGGCCCAGCAACACGGACTTCCCCTCAGCAGAGCTGAGCAGCAGTAATACCTGGAATATTTCTGACAGAATCTTCCTCAGCTGCCCCATGGCATTCCTTCTTCACCATTATTCCATTCAGTACATTCCATCGCTTCTGATGGGAGAAACCATTTCATGGCAAAGGAAGTGTAGCAATGGGCTCAAACCCATAGGATTAACCGGCCTCACTTTATACCCATTCACTCAGAAGCAGCTAGCCTAACAGAAAGGTGGAATCACTTAGGTCGTCTCAGGTACATCGTCGAGTTGAGAGACAACATCCTAAAAGCATTTCTGATTTAGAGGATGAAATGTATGCTTTGAATCAGAGGCCACTGGATCTGGGAATCAATGGGTTCCTGTCATTATTATTTGCTCCCCATCCCAACAACTTTGAGCTCTGCTGGTTTGGAAGGTCTTAGCCCCCACTGATGGAATTTTTCCACCAGAGGACACAATAATGATTCCAGTGAATTGAAATACAATACTACCACTTGGCTATTTTCACTTTGTATGCCACTGGACCACCAAGCAAAAAAAAAAAAAAAAAAAGAGGTTCCTCTATTGACCAAAGAGATGGATCCTAATTACCAAAGAAAAATTGGGTTGTTGCCAAACAGTGGTGGCAAGGAAGTCTATGTCTGAAACTCAGGAGATTCTATGCGGTGATTCCTAGTACTTTTATGCCCAAGAATAAAAGTTAATGAAACACTAGGACAACCAATAATAAGCAGGACTAGTGAAGATTTGGAACCTTCCGGAATGAAAGTTCAGTCACTCCAGCAGGGAAAGACTCCCAGCCAGCTGAGGTTTTGGCTGCAGGGAAAATAAAATATAAAATGAGCAGTGTTAGAAGGAAGCCAGAGATAATGACTAATTACAGAAATGAGGACTATAAATAAGAATGGTAGTAGATTTGTATATTTTCCCTTTGCCTGATATCTGTATATCTAAATATATGGGGTGCCTGGGTGGCTCCGTCGGTTGAACATCTAACTCTTGATTTTGGCACAGGTCACGATTCCAAGGTCATGGGATCAAGCCCCAACTCTGGCTCCACCCGGAGCCTGGAACCTGCTTAACATTCTCTCTCTCCCTTTGCCTCTCTCCCCCACTCACATGCTCTCTCTAAAAAAATAAATATATATATACACTTATTTGTGTATATCAATTATTTCTTCTTTTTCTTCCCCTCATTTTATCTTTTTCTTAGCTTTACTGAAGTATGATTGACAAAAATTGCATATATTTAAGATATACAACATGATGGTTCGCTATACATACACATTGTGAAATTATCACAATCATGCAAATTAACACAGTTGTCACCTCACATAGTTACCTTTTGCATATGTGTGATGAGAGGTCTCGAGATCTACTCTTAATAAATTTCACATTAGTATTAACTATCATCGCCATGTTGTATATTCGGTCTCAAGGATTTATCTTACAACTGAAAGTTTGTACCTTACAAACCATATTTTCTTTATTTGTATTTTTACAAATGTATCTTTATTTTTATTTGTATGTCTTCTTTGGAAAAATGACTATTTCCTCCATATTTTATGGACAAGGTGTTTGAGGTTAACTTTATGATTGAGATTTTAGGTAATAAAGTATTCAGTGGGACTACGATGGAATTTGAGGAGAAACTAATGAAGCACGCAATGGATACAATGACCATTGGGACCCTGTGTCTCCTTATTTTGGGGAATGGTAAGAACTTCACTTATACGAAGGACAGCTGATCTTGTCTGGTAAAAGCATAGTTGCTTCATAATTATATGGAAGTTCAAGTGTGTATAAAGGGTATACACAGCAGCTGAGTAGCCAAAGGCATGAATTGTGCCCGCTGATAATCTGCTGCCTCTCAGCACCATATCTATTGCTTTTTGTTCTGCCTTGTGATACTAGAGCTACACCCTACAAACATTTTCCCTTTCCCAGCTGGTGCAACGTTAAGCTGTGTCAATAAAGGACACTGAAGGGACACTGCAAGGCACAGCAGAGGAGGAGACTTCTCTTCCTGATTCCCGTGTGATTTTTTTCCCCCAGGAGTTGTGGTAGCCAGTGGTAAGTGTGAGATCCAATGTTACTCACCCTCAAGTGTTTTATCAGTACCTCGGCTTTAAGATTCTTGTGGGCCACCTTCAGCCTACCAGCTCCCCAGCAGATGGCTTCCCACACACACAGCACCAGCGTATGGCACCCCTGAGAATTTCAGTAGAATTGCAGCAGATGGCTACTTGTCACCCAGCTCCAGCCTGTGACACCAAAGCAAGCCCCTCCATCATCCAATAGGCTACAGCTACCTGCTCTCCAATGAGGTATACGTTTCGGCCCAGGGTGGGGGTGGGAAGGACTCTTCTAAGGCTGTTCCTTCCTTTGGTATTCCCCCTAAGAGCTGGTAGCTACCCCTGTATTTGCTATTCCTGTGTTCTTTAGAGGCTTTTACTAGTTAATAGTGGTTGACTTTTTGCTAGTTAGTAATTTTAGTATTAAGTTTTCACTGTTCAAATTACAGGTGTGGTTTCTGTGTCTTTACTGGATCCTGACTGATAGAATGTCCTGTTCTGGACTGACGCATCTCCTCTATCATGGTATTCCCCACTGGGCTGGATTTACTAACTGTACAAACTGCACACTTTTAAAACTTACACACTTCTACAACTACTTCTAAAACCGCTATTTTAATAATGTTTTCAACTAAATGACAGGAAGTTGTAATTTCTGGAATCAAAGAAGATAGTTTGAAATCAAGTCCCATATTCCATGATGATGTAGATGCAAACAATGGAGATGAATTGGCATAATGACTACCAACTTCTAAGTCAAGCCTTTCCATTAAGGGCTCTCTCTCCTTCAAGGAATCTAGCAAGTCTCTTTGTCAAATATATTCTCCATTCCCTACTTTACACTATGAAATCGCTGGATCCAGAACAGAGTCTTGTAAAAATCTTAGGGGGAAGCGTGTGGGTGTGTTTGTGTATATACACATATGCTTGTGGCTCCTCAGTGTTCATGGCCACAAGGATCAAATTTAGATGCATAGGCAACCCAAGTAACCAACACATGAAATATTCACATGTTACATCTTTTACTTGCTGCTTGTCTAAATTTGCTCCCCACCACAAACCCAAGAATTTGGAAGTCATTTCAAAAAACTGAGAGGTCCATAAAACTGTGTGGTTAGTTCTTGCTCCCCCAACTAGATCATTAGGTTACTAACTTCAGATCTCACTCTTTCAGGTACATCTATTAAAGGAAATATTTTTATCTCCTTAAATGTAAACAATACAATAAACTAAGAAATATTCTGACTTCGAGGAAAGTGGACTTATAAAGAGAAAAGAGATGGAACATAATTAATCTGAAGGTCTACTAAATGGCTAGGTATCTCCATTTGTAAAACAATGGAAGCAAAAATAGCTGGCCTCAGATAATATGCTTTCAGGTCCAAAATGTTCTGATTATAATTGCGTAAGAACAGCAAACCCCTTACGACAAGTCCCCTGCCATTGCAGAGACTTAGATCTGTATTCTTGTCACAGCTCTCCATTTACCACTCTCCCAAGCACCTGCCATCTCTTCCCTTGTCTTTACATTGACGAACAGCAGGTATATCGCTCTAGCTAAACAGGGAAGACCTTTATATAACTTAGGTGTTTTTCGAACATACCTTAGGGGGAAAAGAGGACAATGTCTCAGTATTAAATGCCACAAGAGATTAATAAAAATTTCTGTAGTCCAAAATGATTTATGTCAGTTTGCCTCATTTGGATGCATTTCCTAGATGAGCACTCCTCTAGACTATCCTAATATTTATTCTGTACTGTATAATCTTGCAAATTACTAACCAATTTTTCTGTATAATTAAGGGTATTAAGGTTATAATCTAAAAAGTGAAATTTTATTAAGAAAATAAATAGCAAAATAGATGATTCAAAGGCCTTGGTATTACTCTCATGTAAGGGTAAATCATCAAGCAACCAAGTCATATAAAATTTCATCTTTTTATTATTACAAATTTCATCGTTTTTTAAAAACTCTTCGATTAAGCAAAAAATTAAATATACCAGTGCATTTAACACTCCTTATATTTTTGAAGAAAACTCTAAAAGGGATGTGTGGGTTGGAGAAGCCTTTAAATGGAATGGAAATGTCTGCTAATATTCTTCTATGTATAAAAAGCATTATGTGTTTTATTTCTTTTGCTATCATAGAATCAAAATCAGTAAAAATAAATAAATAAATAAATAAATAAATAAGAGGAATATGCCCAGTCTGATCATTCCAGAATTTTCAAAGAAAGATTTCCTTTTTTAGAGTAGCTTTCTTCACAGAGATAACAGAGGATAGAAGAGAGAGCTTTATGTGGAAAAATAAAATGGAAAAGAGTGATTTTTCATTATCACTGTTCTTAGTATTTGTCTCATTCTTTTATTACCACAATAAACCTGGAACAAAGAGTCATTGCATTAACCCTTTACCACATAAAAATAATCACCGTGTCTGTAGTTTGGGAAAATGAAAACAGTGAAAGGAAGATACTGCTGTCACATCAGAAATAATTCAGGAAACGTGGACGTGGTGTTTGTAGTTCGCAGAAAGCTGCTGCTTGCTGAAACATACATTTCAGCTCCTGGTTTTTACATTTTGCATTTTTGCACTGGCACTTAAAATTTCTGTGCTACCATAAATTCCAAGAATAAATTTCAGTATGTTTTATTAAGAAAAAAAATGAACGAGGAAGTTTAAAAGTTTACAAGAACATATCCCTACTTCATATAAGGAGCTCTTTTGGGGGGCATTCTGAAAAGATTCAGCTTAACAGTCCTTAGTCTTTCAGCTATCCTTCACAGATAAATAGTTTTAAAAGACCAATTCTTTTATTTTATTGGTTGCATTATTAAATGCTAATGAAAATTGCATCTCATTATGATTCAGTTATAAAATTATAGTACTGAAATTCACTAATCTTTTAGAACTGATACTTCCAAACGAGCCTTGCCCTCATCATTGAAGTCAACAACAGTGTCACCACTCAACAACATAGATCCAGTTTGCTTCTTTTTCAAGGAAGCCAAAAATCTGGATTTTCATGTAAAATCATCTAAGTTTTAAACGTTCATGATGAGTTTTGAAAAATTAGACTTCTGTGTGGACCAAACACAACATACCTGCAGGACAGATGCCCCCATGAGCTGCCAATCTGGACCATGTTCTGAACGACAACCCTGAGAGACTAGCACGCAGCTACACAGCGCAGAGGCCACCCTCTCGGCTTCCCCAGCTCCTGCACCTCCCACCGTGTGATGTCTGGCCGACCTCACACCCTTAGATTACTGTATGAGGAGTCTGGAGTTTGCAGCCCTGAAAGTACAGACCCTGCAATTCTATTAGTTGGGTTCCTCGGTGCTGTAAATATTTGTCCTCTGATGGTAGGTGTATTAATTTTTGGCACAGCCAAAAGTTGTTAGACCTGAATCTGTGAACAGATAGGTTAACATTCATTTGCATATTAAGAAAATAATGGGCACCTGGGTGGCTCCGTCAGTTAAGCGACCGAGTTCGGCTCAGGTCATGATCTTGCAGTTCATGGGTTCAAGCCCTGCATCGGGCTCCGTGCTGACAGCTCAGAGCCTGGAGCCTGCTTCGGATTCAGTGTGTGTGTCTCTCTCTCTGTCCCTCCCCTGCTCGCACTCTGTCTCTCTCTCTCAAAAATAATAAACACTAACAAAATTTAAAAAAAAACACACACTGTTCAAAGTGATGCACAGATACACAAAGCCACTGTCTTTGTCTTCAAGGAGTGGAAGGTCAAGGAGATGAGACGAAAGGGATTTAATAGGATTAAGAGGTGAGCACCGAAATAAGTACGTGGTGGGAAACATGCAAGCTTGGAGGCAACTGAATCCAAAAAGGGGAATATAGTCAATAATATGGTAAAACTTTGTATGGTGACAGATGGTAACTACACTTACTGTGGTGAGCATGTTGTAACGTATATAAATGTGAAATGACGATGCTGGACACCTGAGACTAATGTAATATTCTATGTCAACTCTCCTTCAATTAAAAACAGATTTAAAAAGGGGGTGGGAGCAGAATTTGAAGCATACAGGCTGGAGGTCATGATAAGGGTGAAGAAAAGCAGGGTTGTTGGAAGACTGGGTAAGACGAATTGCGGGCAGAGAGGGGAAGCTAAGGCTTGCTATTTTCAAGGGGGAGTAGTTCTAAGTTGAGATGTTGAAGGTTTTACCCATAAGTGGCTGCAGGGAAGTGGAGCTGAAAGACAAAGTGGTAGTAGTGACAAAAGCGGGTAGTCGACTCAGAGGGCCTTCAAGTGGGTACCAAGTTCACTCAGGATGATGGGCAAAGACGGGGCAGAGTCATTAACCAAGGTAGGCACTGAAACCAAGTAAGGTTGGAACATCTGCAAGAGAAAATGGTCTAAATGGTTGTAAGGAAAGAGACTCGGCGATGAGAGGTTGTAGCAAATGGAAAGACAGACTAATTTGCTCACACGGGTTATGAACTGATTCAGTCAGAGACGACACACTTTATTTTGATTTCGAAGTTGTATAAAAAAGGACTCTCTTTTTAAAGTTAAAAGGCTATTATTAGGTCTTACTTATTACAAAATTGAATGAACAGTATCTTAAAAGAGGATCATCAAACATTCCTTTAGAGGAGACACTATAGATCATGCCCCACCCTCCAACAAGATTTCCTAAAATACTAGGAGAGAGATTTGTATCAAATGGAGACCAAAACTGAAAGGTAGTTTTCAGTAAGGAAAAAATTCTGAATCCTAAAATGTATGTCTGAAAATGTATTATAGAAGCATCTCATGAACATAGACAATTCAGCTAGGTGAGCTGAAAGACGGGCTCAAACAGAGAAATAAGAAATTTAGGAAAGGTTTTCATGCGTAGCCACAAATGGTGGGCCCCTCCACTTGGTTCTGAGTGCTCTAATCCAAAGCTCACGAGGTCACAGGACACTCTGCCTCTTTTCTAAACTCCTCTCTCAATGGAAGAGTTAAGGCAGAACCTATCTCCCCCTTTGCGCAGGCCCCGCTAAGATAAACAGGTGTGAAATGTTTCTCTCTGTTTATATACAGTTCTTAAAAAGGAAAATTTCTTCCTAACTCATCCTGACAAATGGCTGTGGGTAAACATTCCAGAACCTTTATGAGTTTGCTAGAACAAAAAGGGGGGGGGGGGGGCAATCCACCATAATAAAGGGAAAGGCATATTTCTAATACCACCCAAGTACTGGGCTACTTGTTCTTTACACATTTGCACCCACAGAGCAAATACAGATTTCTCCCCTTTATAATTACCAGATCGGGAGCAAGTTGGAAATATAGGCAAAGTTCTAAAGCCTTACTGGTTAGTAACCAAACGTTCTATTTGTATTCCTGGTCACTAGTACCAAGTGACCAGACAAATGCAAATTACATTTAACTTAAAGTGTCTGCAGTGTTTCTCCAACTATCAAGTAAGACCGAGAAACTCTTAAGAAGAATCCATGTTTACTTTATACCATATGTATGCAGAGCTTCAGGACAGCAAAGAAATTGGGGACGGCAGGGGGAAAGGAAGATAAATAAGGAGATTAAAATTCTGGGTCATCAATGATATTCTTCTAGGAGAGGTGAAGCAGAAAATATTTCAAAACATATGAAGGGCGCCTGGGTGGCTGAGTCGGCTAAGAGTCCGACTTCGGCTCAGGTCATGATCTCATGGTTCATGAGTTCTAGCCCCGCATCGGATCCTCTGTCCCCCTCTCTCTCTGCCCCTCCCCTGCTCATGCTCTCTCAAAAATAAACGAACATTAAAAAAAAAGGATTAAGGAAACATATGCGTAAACTTTCAAGGTACTTTGCATGATTCAACACTAAACAGGAGGTTTAGTTTAGTACACAGAGGCCTCCTGTGTACAGAACAGACCAATTATAAAGATATTTCCCCTGTCTCCATGCTATAAGATTCCGTGCATTTGGTCAGCTTTTTTTTTTTTTTTTTTAATGTTTGTATTTATTTTTGAGACAGAGAGAGACAGAGCATGAGCAGGGGAGGGGCAGAGAGAGAGGGAGACACAGAATCCGAACCAGGCTCCAGGTTCCAAGCTGTCAGCACAGAGCCCGATGTAGGGCTCGAACTCACGGACTGTAAGATCATGACCTGAGCCAAAGCTGGACGCTCAACCGACTGAGCCACCCAGGTGCCCCAGCTTTATTTATTTATTTTTTTTTTAGTTTTAAAAGTAGCACATGCTGTTTCCCATTTTTCATGGCCATACACAGCTCTGAATACATCTGCATGTGCATTTTTCCAACTATTCCCTTAGAACAAATTCTTAAAAGTGAGGGTGATGGGTCAAATGACATTTTAAGACTTTTGAGAATCTCTCAAACTGCCCTCTGAAGGCTCTGCCCCTTTGGACATCCACAGAAAGTTTAAACTTCTCTGAACTTTGCCTCATCTTCTCTGACAGGAGCTGGGCTCTCCTCTGTAGGCCTCTCAACGGCAGCTAGGTGGTGTCTTTCAGCATCTGCTCCACTCGGCCTGGAGGCGAGCAAGGTGTCCACCTTGCTCCTCATTACCAGTTCCAGACAGCTCTCCGCGCCCCCTGCCCCCCCACGGCCAAAGCCGGAATGTTAGGTCATTAGCCTGCATCATCCATCATCCTTCACTGTTGCCAACATATACCAAGGGACTAGGGTGCCCATTATGCCATATCCACACCAGCACTAAGTGCCATCAGTTCTTTTCACGTCTACCGGTCTTGTGTGTGGGAAGATATCTCCAAATTGTTCTATGATGCCGTCATAAGGACCCTAGGTGACAATGATTCTCCAGTGGGAGGTGGGGGGGGAGGAAGATACCAGCTTTTGGAGGACAGGGAAAGCGGAAGTATAAAAAGTATAGTTTTTTTTTTTTAAGTTAAAACATTCTACTTAATAACACAAATATATATCAAGTAAATGATAAAATATTGTTGGCTCGTAAGAAAATGAAAAACAACAGGATGAGAAAGGATCACAGAAGATGTGGATTTTAAAAGTCTGGGAAACATTATACTGTAAGGTAATGTAAGTAACTAAGTTGTCCACAGCTCTTAAAAAAGAAAACTATGCTTAAATATGTTCGGCAAGCCACAGAGGACAGTATGAACACTGAGTATGTTCTGACTGTAAGCTGCCGAACGAACAGTAATAGCAACAGTCACGAATGCTGAAGCGGACCAGGTGCCGGGAAGCAAGCTAGGCGTGCTCAATCAACATGGATGACCTCGGCTGGCCCTTGTCATAACCTTGTGAAGCAGGCCCTATTATTATCTACATTTTACAGAAGAGAAAACTGAGATCTGCTTAAGTAATGAGGAGTGCGGCCAGGATTTGAATCTCCACTGTCTGACTCTGGAGTGCAGGCTCTTAAAACACGTAGCTATCCAGCTTCCTAGGAATTAATGCCTCCATCTTCAACAAAAGACGACTTGGTTTAAGACATGCCAATGAAAATTCATTCTATAGTCTTCGTAAACATTTTGACTGCTATCTCAGCCAATGGACTGACTCCCCATTAAGCACATGCTGCTGGAAAGAAGTTTTTCCTGGTTACTCTAGAATGGCCTTGTTATCAGTTATCTCCTCAGAGAGCCACTGACAAATTCCAGAGAACACATATCACACAACCTGAAATTAAAGAAAATCCCTTCTGTTGCTAACCAGATTTTCATAGTCAATATACTCCTTCCCAGGTCTGTCATGCCCAATTCCGAAGGCCTGGTGAACCCTAACATCTACTCCCTCCTACCTCCATAGCCTGGCCACCACTTTCCGACCTACGAACTTCAGGACTCACTTCACTGTGCCCATGATCCCTGATTATGTCTTTGCCACAAGACGACCCGAGCCCCAGGTGCCCATCCCCCATCTCCCAAGTGCCAATCCCTATATGACTGCACATATTCCGGCTAGACCCTATTTTCCAGTTTTCTCCCGCTCCTGAAACCCTTCCACGGTGCCCTCATGCCCCACCAGCAGCCAGACCCCCTCTATCCTGAACCTCTTCCTTAAACTTTCCTTTTCTCTGACAGACGCTGGGCTCTTCTCTGTGGGCCTCTCAATGGCAGCCAATCCCTCTCTCAGCATTTGCTCCAGTAGGTCTGGAGGTGAGCAAAGTGTTCTCCTTGCTCACCTCCTTATGCTCTCCTCATTATCAGTTCCAGACAGCTCTCCCCTGCCCTAAATGCTGGACCTTAGGTCACTAGATCACATCATCCATCATCCTTCATTGTTGCCAACATATACCAACAATTCCAAACAGCTCCCCTTCATTTCTTGATGATTTTAGCTCCTGGCTCACTGTCATTTTCTCCAATTACTATTCTTGTCTCATAGTGTGGGAATGTTCACATGCACATAAATGAACCTCTGGCACTTTGTCCTCTCAAGTCCTTGAACTCCCCTGCAATAACCTAATCCTTCACCACACCTCATCCACACATTCCTTTGGTCACACCCTAGACCCTGCATTACCATTAAACTGCACCCGTCCACAATCCAAACCCATCCATCCCACTTCCTAGATTTCCAGCTCCTCTGTTTAAGTACCTGGGCTCCAATGGTCCCGTGACCTATAGTCACCCGTTCCTACACCTTTTCAGTGCCACTTCCTCCCCAGAGGTCTTCCCTTCCTTCCTAACTTAAATTTCCTTTGCAAATCACAGAACCCTTCCTTTGCATCCATCCTCAACTCCCTTCTTGTGCTTTCACTTCATTGTACTCAGGAAAACCACAACCCTGAAAAAAAACCCAATTCTCTGTCTACTCCACTCCTGTACCTGTTGAGCTGACTATGGCTGATGAAAACACACACCACTATCAATGCTCATAGTCCTGTTACATTTCCTTAGTCCAGTGGCTCTCAGTTTTTGGCATATGGACACTAACTGATTCAGCACCATTGGTTGACAAGATTATCCTTTCCTCACTGAACTGTCCTGGTACCTTTGTCAAAATTCTATTGACCAAATATGGATCTATTTCTGGACTGTGTTCTGTTCCACTGGTCCATCTATAACACGAATACCACACAATCTTGGTAACTGTAACTTTACAGTAAGTAACAAAATAAGGTAGTATATTATGTAAGTCCTCCAACATCATTCTTTTTCAAAACTGTTTTGGTTACTCCAGATCCTTTTAATTTCCATATAGATTTTACAGTCTGCTGATTAATTTTTACCAAAAATTGGCTGATGTTATAATTGGGACTGTATTGAAGCTACAAATCAGTTTCAGGAGAACGGATGGACATCTTAATAGCATATATCTGATCTATGAACAGAGTAGATCTCTCCACTTACTAATGCCTTCTTTTATTTCTCTCAGCAGTGTTTTATAGTTTTCAATGTAAAGATCCTGCACAGTGCTTTTGTTAAATTTATCCTTTAATATTTCATATTGTTTTTTAGGAACAGAACTCTATATTTTAGTTGTGGTACATAAAATATCATTTTTAAAAAAATTTATTTATTTATTGTAGAAATAGAGGGAGAGAAAGGGAGAGAGAGAGAGAGCACACATGAAAGCAGGGGAGAGGCAGAGAGAGAGAGAGAGAGAGAGAGAGAGAGAGAGAGAGAGAGAAAGAGAGAGTATCCCAAGCAGGCTTCGCACTGTCAGCCCAGAGCCCAACATGGGGCTCAATCTCACAAACTGTGAGATCATGACCTGAGCCAAAACCAAGAGTCAGACACTTAACTGACTCAGCCACCCAGGCACCCCATAAAATATCATTTTAAGTGTATGAGACATTAAGTGCATTCACATGTTGCACAACCATCACTATTCATTTCCAGAATGTGTTCAACACCCCAAATAGAAACTCTGTACCAATGAAACTCCCTATTCCCCGTGGCACCTGGTAACCACTATTCTACTTTCTGCATCTGAATTGGCCTATTTTATCTGAATTTTATCTGAATTGGCCTATTGTACCTCGCAGAAGCAAAATCATACAATATTTGTCTTTTTGTATTTGGCTTCCTTTGCTTAGCATACTGCTTTCAAGATTCATCCATGTTGTAAAGTGTTCCAGAATCTCCTTCCTCTTTTAAAGGGATGAATGCTATTCCACTGTACCCATATACAATATTTTGTTTATCCATTCATCTGTTGATGGATATTTGGGTTGTTTCCAACTATTTCATATTTTTGTTGTACTATAAATGGTATTTTTTAGACTAATTCCAATTTTTCATTGCTTATATCAAAAATGAACTCCTGGGGTGCCTGGGTGGCCCAGTCAGTTAGGCGTCCGACTGTTGATTTCGGCTCAGGTCACGATCTCATGGTCATGATCTCAAGCCCTGCATCAGGCTCCACACTGGGCATGGAGTCGGCTTCGGTCTCAGTCTCAGTCACTCTCTCTCCCCCTTTGCCCCTTGCCTACACACACTCTCTCTCTGGACCCACCCCCCCACAAAAGAACTCCCAATCTACTCTCACAAACCTGTTCCACGCATGATGTTCCCCATCTCACAAGATGGCAAACGCACCCTCCATCTCCTAAGAGCAAAGCCTTTGAGACCCCCAGGACTCCACATTCACACAGCATGTCCAACAGGTGAGCAAGTCTGGTTAGCTCTACCTTTAAAATATACCCCAAATGCAACCACTTCTTACTGCCTGCACTGTAACCTTCCTGGCCCCAGACACAAAAACCTCTCATTTGATTATAGTCCTTTTTGGTCTTTCTGCCCCTGCCTTTGCCCTTATGGTCTTTTCTTACAGAGTATCCAGAGTGGCCACATTAAAACATAAATCAAATAATCTCACTGCACAAACCCAAAGCATTCAATTGCTCACCATTTCCTCCCAATTTAAATTACAAGCTCTTAGAATTGCGTACCAGGCCCTATACCATTTGGCCTTGTTACCTCTCCGGCCCCATTTCCTGTTTCTCTTCCCCTCATCCACACCACTCCAGCCACAATGGCCTTCTTGTTATGTCTCCAATGCAGCAACTATGCTCCCACCTGTCATCTCTGCTGAAAGTCTCACCTGCATATAAGTACGGGGCTCCGTTTTCACTTCCTTCAAGTTTTTACCCAGTATCACCTTCTCAACGAGGCCTCCCCTGCCTAACCTAATTTGCAACACTGACCCCACGCTGGCACTCCTGATTTCCCTTACTCTGTTCTGTGGTGTTCCTTGTATTTTTATATAAAGTATTAATTTTGGAATAATGTCAGCTTTACAGAGAAGTTGAACAGACAATGCAGATCTCACCTTGTTTCCCCTAATTTTAACATGCTGCCCACTTAGATTTGTCAAAGCCAAGAAACCATCACTGGTACATGATTGCTTAACTCAACTCCAGATTTTATTTGGATTTCACCATTTTCTCTACCAATGCCTTTTTTCCCCCCTGTTCTAGAATCCAATTCAGGATACCAAATGTTTGCTGACCAGGCCTCCTTAATCTCTTCTGGATTGTGACACTTTCTGTTAATAGCCTTGAGAGGCAGGGGCCAAGTATTTTGTAGAATGTTTATTAGCTTGGGCTTATCTGGGGTTTTCCTCATGACTAGACTGGGATTACAGGTTTTGGGGAAGAAGACTGCAGAGATGAGGTGCTTTTCTCATCACACCACACAGGGGATGCATGTGCTGATGTGGCTTATCACTAGCGATGCTAACCCAGATCGCTTGGTTAAGATGGTATCTGCCAGGCGTCCACTGTAAAGTTACTAAAGCCTAAAGTTACTAGTTTTCCCTTTCCTATATTCCAGTCTTTGCAAGTGAATCACTAAATTCAGCCCATATTTAAAAGGGGTGAGTGTCTTTATGTTTTAACATACAATTTAATTTTTTTTTTATTTCCACATTTGAAGGTAAGCTCTAAAAGGACATGAATTTTTGTCTATTTTATTACCAAGAAGGCTCCAGTATCTAAAATAGTGCCTAGCATGTAATAGTACTTGTTGGATGACAGAATATCAAAAAGGAGATTTCCGAGTAATCTGTTCAGGTCACAGTCTCTTACAGCAACAATTATACATCCCCCACCTAGAAAAACCATGTGCTCAGGGGAAAAACAACAACACCAACAACACATATGTCACTCACTCTGAGGTATTACTAACATGTTGAGTTACCCTTCTCAGTGTTGTTTGCATTTTTATTAGGGGAAACTATCTTTTTTTTTTTTTTTAATTTTTTTTTTCAACGTTTATTTATTTTTTGGGACAGAGAGAGACAGAGCATGAACAGGGGAGGGGCAGAGAGAGAGGGAGACACAGAATGGGAAACAGGCTCCAGGCTCTGAGCCATCCGCCCAGAGCCTGACACGGGGCTCGAACTCCCGGACCGCGAGATCGTGACCTGGCTGAAGTCGGACGCTTAACCAACTGCGCCACCCAGGTGCCCCGGGGAAACTATCTTAAAGAGTGAAATTGCAATACTAAAACTTGAGGCATTAGCAATAGGATTAAATAGAATATGCCAACTGCTTAGAATAGCAGCCATAAATTAACAGGAACTCAAGAAATGTCAATTTTCTTCTATTTCTTTACTGTACATTTAGGAAAGGGAGATTTGGGGGGCTCATAGGGTCTTCCCTGGAACCTGAAAAATATACTTATTCTACCTAACAATCTTAAATTGTTTTCAACACAAGGCAGAGTATATATTTTTTAACATTCCACACCCCCATATCCAGTTAATATTAATTTCTTGATCTCTTACTAAATTCTGTTCTTGGGGTGATCAGTACTTGAGGTGAGTCTATCTAGAACCAGGGTTTCCCTCATGTCCTCTTGTTCTGAGACATGTACTCTGGCCTTAGTGACGTTTCCCAGGTTCTTCTGAGGATAAACTTTTTCCCAAGGAAGAATGCAGATTACACACAGGGGCCTTAACTCGTGGTTATGAAATTGTCCTGAGATTTTTGAAGGGAAGAAGCTACCCATTTTCACAACGTTAAAGATTTGTCCACAGTTGAATTAGTTCAGGAAAAGTCAGTTTAGATGCCAACTAAACTTTGTACTGTCTTTTAAAATACCCATCCAATGATATAAAAATGAATACCCACTGCTTAAGATAGACTCTACAACTATAGTTCTAATAACAAAGGCAATTCAGTTTCCTACTAAAGGAAGCACAGTTCTACATGTTTTATTTATTTTTTTTAAAATTTTTTTTCAACGTTTATTTATTTTTGGGACAGAGAGAGAGCATGAACGGGGGAGGGGCAGAGAGAGAGGGAGACACAGAATGGGAAACAGGCTCCAGGCTCTGAGCCATCAGCCCAGAGCCCGACGTGGGGCTCGAACTAACGGACCGCGAGATCTTGACCTGGCTGAAGTCGGACGCTTAACCGACTGCACCACCCAGGCACCCCTACATGTTTTAAAAATTTAGTGAGTTAAGGGCACCCAGGCGGCTCAGTCAGTTAAGCGTCCGACTTCAGCCAGGTCACGATCTCGCGGTCTGTGAGTTCGAGCCCCACGTCGGGCTCTGTGCTGACAGCTCAGAGCCTGGAGCCTGCTTCGGATTCTGTGTCTCCCTCTGTCTCTGCCCCTCTCCTGCTCCTGCTCTGTCTCTCTCAAAAATAAATGTTAAAAAAATTTTTTTAACTTAGTGATTTAAACTGATTATATTCATTTATCACTTACTACCTCTCTTTAAAAACAGAGCAGGCATAGAGTGCTCTCATTCTTTTTTTTTTTTTTAATTTTTTTTTTCAATGTTTATTTATTTTTGGGACAGAGAGAGACAGAGCATGAACAGGGGAGGGGCAGAGAGAGAGGGAGACACAGAATGGGAAACAGGCTCCAGGCTCTGAGCCCTCAGCCCAGAGCCCGACGCGGGGCTCGAACTCACGGACCGCAAGATCGTGACCTGGCTGAAGTCGGACGCTTAACCGACTGCGCCACCCAGGCGCCCCAGTCCTCTCATTCTTTAACAGAGCCTGCACAAACACTCACCAGACATTTTCTTCCTTATCAGTGTAGCTGCTCTAAGTAGCTAATTTTACCAAGCACTATTTTCTGAAGAACAGCAACGGGATAAAAGTCATATTTTCAAGTCATTAAGATTCTGGCAGTCTCATTTCATGTAGGACACCTTAATTTTTCTCAGGTCATCAATCAGTGAACATCTGATATTAGCAGAGCTAAGAAAAAGGATCTTGGATTCCTTTTTTGGAAACATGTAAAAAAAAAAAAAAAAAAGTAAAAACATGGCCAGGAAAATCCTTCCTAGCTGTTATAGAACAGAACCTTTCATTGAAAGACAAACGAATTTATTAAGAACTCAAAAAGTCAGCCAAACATGAAGAAAGAAAGGCTATGTAGTAGACTAGGCATGGCAAACTGTGTTCTTTTCTGTGGATTCAGGAATAGCAGAACCTTTCTGTAAATCTTACAAAAGAAGAAAGTTGAAGCGTGATCACCATGTTTACTGTTTATTTATGCCCTATACACTTATTGATTGCTTATAGCGAGCTCAGGAAATATAAACATCAATACGATATAGAACTTGTGCTCATCAAGAAGCTGACATACAGAAGAGGGTAAGATTTTTTCTGAGAGCCAGAGTCCAACAGCGATGCTTTTAAGTTACATTATAAAGAACTTTCTAAGAATTAAACTGCTCCAAAATTGAACAGCCTGCATCTCATATGTCACCAAAGGCAGTATTCAAACAGAAACTGGATGTCCTAACTAGGAGCAGGAATTAAGCCTGAGTAGGGGGGGAGAAAAATTAAGAAAATGGTCTCTATCTTGGATAATTTCGTGTGACTTCCTGTCTTCACTGGAAAGCAGAGAAGAAAAATCTAGGTACCTTTTTAATACCCAAGTGAGATACTTCTATTCTGAAGACTGACAGCCAATCATATCTCTTTTGAAACTATCTGGAATACTTATGGATAGCTCTTCCTCTCCTTCAATCTTTCAGTTTTTCTCTCTGTATTAAGCTTTGAATTTCTCAGAAATTCAACTTGTGCTTCAAACTATTTTTATGAAGCAAGAGCCTACCTTTGTATAACACCAGTCAGGATGTAACATTTTTATTGGAATACATTCATTGGTTTGATTTCAGCACAATATTTAGAACATGGCTGGATATTAATTAACTGATTATTAACTAACTGAAATGTTTATTGCTTAATATACTGAGATCAGTACTTTAATGAAAAACTGAAATAACAGTTGCAATAATGTTCCTCACATGGCAAAACAAAAATAACTTCTAAGTGCAAGTAAACATGTAATCTAACAAAGTTTTGAAAGGATTTAAAATTTGTTTAACTAAAATAAAAGGATAAGGGCTTTCTCTTGCAAACAAAACATTTCTATGGTCATATCGTTAATCTGAAAAATAGCAAAGAGTGATATTTGTCTTAATGTAACTGCATGTCACATACCATGATAAGAACATTAGTTATCATTCAGGTGATTTTCTAAACTCCCGGTTCTAGGAGAAGCCATTCCTGTGGTTACCTCTCCTATAAGATTTGTATTGCCTTCAGAAGTATCAGTATCATTTCATTGATACATTTGTTCAATATGTGTCTAATTTCTTAAGTCTCTCTACAGCCATTCACTTTGGGGTATCTTATATTACAAACTCCCAGGAAGAGAACTGCCCCGAGGAAAGGAGCTCCGTCTAGGAGAGCTGCTCAGTGCGTACTTCTGGATGATGGCGATTACATTAATTATCAGATAAAATGAGGTGAACTGCTTATTCTCTAAGTGATGATTTCTAGATCCAGCACAAAGTAAAAGTACGGCACACTGAATTGTTTAAAATTTCTTAAGCGGAAATGGCATGCCAGTCTAAAAGGTAGACAAGCAAGGGTACTTGTAAAAATCAAACATTAGTTACCCTAAAGAAAAGGACAGTTCTGTCACTATGTAGCCAAGTGAACTCACAATCAGCAGTAACTAAAGACAGGCCTGCTCCATCCTCTCTCACAGCTCAAAGAGAGTAAATGAACAAAATGCAGGTACACTGATACAGGAGATCCCTCCTGGATGAGAATGACACGAAAGTCTACTGCATCAGGATACCAAACATCAACACTACCGACCAAACACTACTGTGAGCAAGCCACAGGGCTGGGAGTGGCGAGGCAGGCAAGGAAGGGTGCTGTTTATATTAGCCAGGTTACTTAACCTCTCTGAGCCTTAATTTCTGACCTACCAAATGGAGGTTATAATCGCATAACGGGAGTGTGAAGAAGAGGAGGGCAGTAATGGAAAGCCCCTAACCGAGTGATTAGTTCACAGAGGTGATGTAGTTGGTACAATGAAGACAGCCAGGAAGGTGGCAGCATTGGCGACAAAGGTAAAGCCAGTCCTTGCCCTTAGAGAGCCCATGACAGGGATGTGGAACATACCTCACACATCCTTGCCCTTCCACGTGCACAGTGAGCCCTGCCGTGGCTCTTTCCTGCAGACTGAAAACGTGGCTCTGACCCCTTTCCCACATAAGGTTCTAGGAACCAACAAACTGGAGTTTTCACTAAACAGGATGCCGATTTGCCATCCTGACTTCAGAGTATGATTGTAAACATACACCTGATAGTTGACGGTTACCCGGGCCTTCCTGTGTGCCAGGCACTCTCCCGGACATTTTACATGTGTCCTCTCACTTACTCTTCCTGACAAGCCTGTGATGTAGGTACCGCTGTTAGCTCCACTTTTCAGAAGAGGAGACGAGGCCCGCGGGCATGAGAAGTTACGTGGCGATAGTTTACAGTGTACCAAAGTCACACACAAGGCAATAACCATCGCAAGTCAAATCAATGGTATCGGTGTTGACTAATCAATTCAGAATAAAAAGAAAAATTATGCTTGTAAGACCTGAGACTGTCTCACAGAGAAGGAAGCAATTATATCTGAAGGATGGGCAGGATCTGCCCGGCCAGAGAGGACAAAGGTGTTACGGCTGAAGGAAAGAGGGACCACGGTCACAGAAATGGAAAAAGGCGACAGGAGTCGAGGTCAGAACATGAAAGACATGGCTGGAAAGTCAGGTGAGGACCCGAGCGGGGGAAGATTTGGAGTCTGAAGGCATCTGCCTGAGGTTTCACAGATGTGGGCCATTCCCCAAGTCAGCCTTTAGCTCATGATGCTCAGTGACACTGCCAAGCAGGGCCTGTGCCCAGATGGTCACCCGAACATGGTAAATGTAAGGGTCTAAAAAGCCTCTAACAACCACTACCAGTTAAGGAACCTAAAATTTCAAACCAAAATTGACACACTGACCAAACTCATGTGACATATGATTGGCTAGATACGACCTCAAGCAATGGTTCTCAGATTCTGGAGGGCGGCAGGAATATTTGAAAAGCTTGTTACAGCAGACTGCCAGGCCCCACAAACCAGAGTTTCTGACTCAGAAGACGGACATGAGGCCTCTCATGAGGCCCATGAGAAGTTACATTTCTAACAAATTCCCAGGTGATGCTTAATGCTTCTAGTCCAAAGGCAAGACCTCGAGAACCACTGGCCTAAAAGAACAGAATCCAGAATCGGTAAATTCTGACTGGGGACAGAAAAAACCGTACACGGGGTTGTCTTAAAGAAGACATGGGGGGCGCCTGGGTGGTTCAGTCGGTTGAGCATCCGACTTTGGCTCAGGTCATGATCTCACGGTCTGTGAGCTCGAGCCCCGGGTCGGGCTCTGTGCTGACAGCTCAGAGCCTGGAGCCTGCTTCAGATTCTGTGTCTCCCTCTGTCTCTGCCCCTCCCCCGCTCATTCTCTCTCTCTCTCTCTCTCTCTCTCTCTCTCTCTCTCTCTCTCGTCAAAAATAAATAAACATTGAAAAAAAAATTTAAAGAAAACATGGGGCGCCTGGGTGGCTCAGGGAGCTAAGCGTCTGACTCTTGATCTCAGCTCAGGTCTTGACTTTTAGGGTCGTGAGTCGGAGCCATGACAGGCCTCCTGAGCGAAGCAGAGGAGACTAGGGAAGTGGCGACATGCTGTAACAAACAGGCTAGGCACTGAGAGTACGGGCACTGGAAAGTAGCAACTTAGAACGTTAGCTCTAATATAGTGAAGTCTGCCCTCCTGACACTTAAAAATACTGTATCGCCGTTCTTGAACACCATTTTGGACAAATCATTGAAGAAACTATGCCAGTACTGAACGGCAGGTATCACGTATGCAAGCTATTCTTGCTTACATTGGTCCTATAAGTGTATTTAAATAAGGAGAGGATTTACAAAGAAAATAAACGCAGTTTTATTCCTCTCTATTGTGTTCAGAGACGGGGGTAATACTAAAACAACATTCCTACAGTTAAAGTAAATGCCAATAATTCATTAGTAAAAAACTACAGAACTGCAAGGAGGAAAAAGGGTCTCCCATGAGCTAACAAAGTGATAATAATATTTGCTAGCCTTCCATGAAACACTAAATGCTGTCACGTTGATAAAGTCTGTATAATAAAAGCTTTTTTTTTCTTTTTTTTTTTTTTAATTTTTTTTTTTAACGTTTATTTATCTTTTTGGGGACAGAGAGAGACAGAGCATAAACGGGGGAGGGGCAGAGAGAGAGGGAGACACAGAATCAGAAACAGGCTCCAGGCTCTGAGCCATCAGCCCAGAGCCCGACGCGGGGCTCGAACTCACGGACCGCGAGATCGTGACCTGGCTGAAGTCGGACGCTTAATCGACTGCGCCACCCAGGCGCCCCAAAAGCTTTTATTCTTAGTTGAGTTCTGTGCCAATTTTAAGATTGTATTTTCTATTTCACGTAGGTATTTCCCCCTTTATACAAAAGCTTATTGGTATTCCCTGTTCTTATGACCCCCCCCCCTTTTTTTTCAGGTGTGTTTATTTTGAGAGAAAGACAGATTGCCAGCAGGGGAGGGGCAGAATCCCAAGCAAATTCTGCCCTCGATTTTGACATTTTGATCTTCTCTCTTTATTTATAAATACTTACAGTGTGAGACAGTTTTGAAACTCAAATTTACCTGGATTTCAATATTTCTAACAAATCTGGTAGGGTATTTTCTTTTTCAAATAAAGGGAGTGGTGCCTTGCAAAAGGCAAGGCAAGTGAATCCTCATATTTTACCTCTTGAGCACTCTGCTTCCTTTCAATGCTTCTGCAGAAACAAAAAGGAATCATGTTCCCTATCTCATACTTAAGTCTGGTTTCTTCCTATCAGTTGGATACCCACACATATCAAGGGAACATAAATGCTTGCAGGTTTCCATCTCTCAGACAGAAAAACATACCATGTGCAGACATGTCTGGTTCAACATATCATTAAATACATTGCAAGAGCAAAATGAAGCTGTTGTGATTAAGCCTTTCTATGAGGACTGGGAGGCTGATGAACTCCTGCTGTGTGAGGTCAGTGGCTGGAAAGAGGACACTGACCCACGTCTTTCTTGCCCTCTCCACTCCTTGCTTCGATTTCTGCCTAAGCAGTATGGTTTGATCTCAACTCATATGGAATTTACCAAAAAGATACACTAAAGGCATCTCTTCTTACCTTTGGCATATGTCCCTAAGATATTACTTTTTTCCTGTTGAAAACTCGTTTTTAACAAAAATAAGTAAATCTGCAACTAACATAAACAAGCTAAATTACCATTGGAAAATTATTTGGCGTTGCTACAGAAAAGTGATGGAAAAGTAAACATTCAACATTTCAGAGGCACATACTGAGGCTGGAAAATTAGTAATCCGTGACATACTGAAGAGTTTTATAAAACTCAATTCACCTGAACGTCCTGAGAAAGTGACATAGATTAACTGAGCTAGAATTTTTTTCTTGAGTGTTTTCCAATTATAAAAGTAAACATATGGCTCACAGGGTGTTCACATTTGTCAAAACTGAGTGATCTGTGCACTTCATTGTATGTAAATTTTACCTTAAAAGAAAACAAAACAGTAAACACATACTGAACTCTGGTAATAATATGCATGCTGAAGTATTTAAGGGGAAAGATACTGATGCATACAACTTATTTTGAAATGCATCAAAACGGATTGATTGAATATACATGTGACAAAATATTTGTATTAATGACAGAGACCCTAGATGGTAGATATGCAGATGTTCACTAGAAAATTCTTTCAACCCTTCTTTATGTTTGAAATTTTTATAATAAAATGTTGGGGGAAAATGTGAGATCTTTGAAAATATGGAAAACAAAGGAAGTAAAATAAAAGTACCATACAGACACCAAGCAGACACCCAAGATCTTACTATATGTTTTGTAGTTTGCTTTCACCACTTAGCAATATATAATGAGCATTTCCCCAGCTCTTTAAATATTCTCTCAAATGCAATGGAATTCTATTATACAGAGGTAGAATACTTTTTTCAGCTTTACTGAGATATACTCAACAAATTGTAATATTTTAAAAGTATAAAACATGATGATTTTACACACAGTGAAAAGATTCACACAATGGAGGTAACACATCCATCACCTTCCATATTTGCCTTTGTGTGTGTGTGAGAGATGTAGCGTAATTTAAAAGATAATCTGTTAAAGAACACTTGGGTTGTTTCCAGTTCTTCACCATTAATCATCTGAGATGAGCAGCTATTGTAGCCATCTCTCTGCATATCTCTGACTACCTCTTTAGGATGAAGTCATAGAAGTAAAACTTCTGGCTCAAAGAAAGTAAATATTTTAAAATTTTTGATGCATTTTGCTAATCTCTTTCCAAGAAGCTTACCAATTTACACTCCTAACAGGAGTGTATCACAGATCATAGCTAACATTTGAATTAAATGCTTCCATAAGTAAAGTTTATAACTATTCTTTCTCCCAAAGAACAAAGGCTCTTTTTTTTTTTTAACATTTATTTATTTTTTGAGAGATACAGAGAGGCAGAGCACAAGTTGGGAAGGGGCAGAGAGAGGAGACACAGAATCTGAAGCAGGCTCCAGGCTCTGAGCTGTCAGCACAGAGCCTTATGCAGGGCTCGAACTCATAAACCGTGAGATCATGACCTGAGCCGAAGTCGGAGGCTTAACCCACAGAGCCATCCAGGCACCCCATAAAGGCTCTTTTTTAAAAGAAAGTCTACAATATGCAAAACCAGCATCCAAATCTTGGTTTCTAAATATCACAGTCCCAATTCTGGTACCCTGGATCAGGGATTCTTGAAGAAAGGGATGATTCCAGGAATGAGGTAGGAACTAGATGAGCCTGGAAAATCTTGTGCCAGGAAGTAAAAAAAAAAATGCTAAAAAGTGATGGAGACATACCAAAGGGCAAAGGAGCTAACTTGAAGGGACTCTTACTTGCTCAATTGGGACAATTTAAGCTTGAAAGTAACAATAGTAATATAATGGTACATTTTCAATTTGAAAAAGAATCCGTAAGTCCACAATGGAACGATAAACAAATGAATGGGTGAATAAGTAAAGAAAGGAAGGCTCTCATTTATGCTAGAACTTTTCTTTCTACATAGTAACTGTCATAATAACATCTGGTTCAAACAAGAATTGCCAACAGATGCTAAAAGCATTGGGTGACACTTGTTGAAAGAAGATGTTTACATAGCCTCAGAGTATCTTCCAACAGCTTAATGATTAATTACAAAGAGTTTTCGGAAAAGGGTATTTTTACTATAGAGAAATTGGGTAAACCCTTCTTAATCAAAGGTTCAAAAGTATTAGTATCACCAATAACAAGACAAACTGACATCATAGTCTCCCATTAAGATATGCCAAGGGCATATGACCTATGCAATATTTCTACCAAAATATTCTACATTATCTTAATTCTACATGATCTTAAACTAGGCAAAAGGAAGGGAAAATCAGATAAACCCAAAATGAGGGCCATTCTACCCAACAATCCCATACTCTTCAAAAATGTCAAAGTTTAAAAGACGAAGGCAGAGAAACTGTTCAATTAAACAGATATATAAATTAAACACAATATGTGATCCTGATTGGATCCTGGGTTGAAAAATTGCCATAAAAAGCCCTTATTGGGACAACTGACAAAGTCTGAATATAGACTGTGAGGTAGGTAATATTATTGCATCAATGTTAAATTTTCTGATTTGATAGTTGTATTATGGTTGCATTCTTGGGAGATGCTGAAATACAGATGTTATATACACAGCATCTACAATTTACTCTCATGGTTCAATAAAATAGGAATACATACAACTTGATATATAAAAAGAAAGCAAATGCTGAAAAATGTTAATTAGTGGTGATTCTAGGGAAAGGATAAGCTAGAGTTCACGGTACTATTCTTGGAGTTTTTCCCTAGGTGTAAAAGTTTTTTTTTTTAATTAAGTTTTAAAGAACTACCTAGATTTTAAGTAAATTCCATTTTTCTTTCTTTTCTTCTAAATTAAAAAAGTAATATGTACTCACTAAAGCAGAGAAAAGTAATACATACTCACTAAATCAGAGGTCTACAAAAAAAAGCAAACACAAAGGTCTTCTATCCCCTCACATAAGCAAAGTTAAGGGAGCCTGATAAATATTTTCTCCACCTTTCACTAAGTTCATAAAACATATTTCATCAGATATCAAGTCACCTTAAAGAGGCATGTGAATGAGCTGCAAACATATTATTAAATGTCCCATTGCTTCTTGGCAAAAAAGTGACCAAGAAACAGAAGACTGAATCTACACATTGGAAAAAAATCTAGAGCTTATTGCTTTTATCTTACTTAGAAAACACCCAGCCAGCAAGCCAATACATAGTTCACAAAGTAGAACAAAAATCAAACTAAGAAATGCATACTTCCTTTCCAATACCTCCCAACCCCTAGCCAAAATTTTTTACATCTTAAACTCCTGTTGATTCAAGAAGGAGGGATGCTTTGCAATAATTTACCATGTCTCTTTATCACTGACAATCACTGGCTAAACCAAGCCCCAAAGCCGAAACTGAGTTTGTGTTTTTCCTAAAATTTATGAGTTACGCTCCTACCGTTTACTACAATCCACTCAATTTCTGAACGATAACCATTTAGGTTAAATACCTACATGAGAGCAGGACTTGGCATTTTCCAATTCCTGCTTTCACCCCTGTGCTTTCCTAGGTCATTCTATTAGCTTTCTTAAAGATTAGAAAACAAAACAAAACAAAGGCACTATGTATGGGGTTGGGGGGAGGCGTGGAGTGAACACAGCAATTACTGTTTTCCTGTCAAAATCTGTTCTATAACTCAAAAAGTGTCGCATCCAACAATCATATAAGAACATGCTTGTTGTACTTAAGCATGCATGACCTAATGCTTACAAATATGAGCATGCTTATATACTTTTCTGAATATGAATTTGATGGAATTGGTTTATTTCCCATCTAACCTGGTCACCTACAGGTTTCGGAATTGAGAACTACCGAACGGGGGGTCTGATTTCCTGGAATTCATCTGCCCCTCCTGAGGAAGCTTACTCTGTTTTTCAAACCTCTATTTCTCCAGCTATAAAATGGGTACAATAATGTTTACCTATAAAGGACTGAAGAGTTCACTAGATAAACGAAGCTAGGTTCCATCCAGAGTAAGACATGGTTTTACTATTTGGCTACTACGAAAAATGTGTTGATCAAGAAATGAGGGGAGGAAACTTTCTATACAAAGCATGCTCCCGTTTTGTGCACATATGGGCTCCTTAATGCTTTCCACAACCTACAGGTACCCCAAGGCAGAAATAGCTTAGTCCTTCTGACCTGGCTTCAACAATTGGAAACTCAGCTGGTGATCACACAGTCACACAGCACTGCTGGGAGGAAACACCACAAAGTGCTGCCATTTGGGTTTCCTTCTCTAATCAATTGCTACGGTTCACTGACAGCAGTTAATGAAAAAAAAAAAATAAAATAAAATCATTCAGGGGAGATTAAAATGTATTTATAGAAAAGTTCACTTTAAAAAAAGACATTGAAAAAAATAAATAATTAACCCAAACAGGACATAAATAGAAATGACCAAAACAAGCTCCAGAGGGTAGCTGTTAAAAGCTATCAACGCCATGCCTGCAGGTCAGCTCCACAATTAGCTTCATCCTCCAGGTACCAAACTGAACATGGGGACCAAGCTGTGTCATATTCCTAAGGAAGATGAAGGGCCCACTAGGACCAGCCTAAGCCCCAGACTCTGGAAGCCAAGACCCTTTTCTGGTTTTACAAAGAAGACAGCTCTCTGTCCAGCATCTGTTAATTCTTCATTAAACAAAAACCATCACTGTTGGCTTCAAGTAGAGGCGAAATCCAAGAAGCTGGTATTGTTTATATTTCAGTAGAAAAATAATGCTTTTTAGTTTTTAAAAGACAACTCCTGATAACCACAGATTCACGAAACCCAAAATAAAAAGGGAATAAAATGTTCACACATTACTCTTTACTGACCCCTCTCGGCTGACCTAGGGAAAAGAAAAGCCTGAAGCCAAGGAAGGTCTGAACCTCACCTTCCCCTCGAAGAGAGCTCAGAGAACATTCGGTCTTTCATGCCATGGAAGGAAACACTCTCCGTGCAGATGACCCCTAGAACTCAACCCTAAAGCACATGCGGCCGTGATTTCTATTTATGGGGCTCCCAGAATGGAAACTGGGAAACAGCCTCATGGATCGGCCCCAAAGGCCTCGCTCGCTAGGTCCCCGGCAGCCTGTGACCTCTGACTCGGTGGAAAAGCTTACATAAGCGCAATCACCACCAGTTCTGAGAGCAGGGAAAGGCCTTACCTCTTTCTCTATTTTGAGCAGCTTCTTTACAGCCACCTCCTTGTCCTGGGATATCCATCTGGCTCGATATACACTCCCAAAACTTCCTCCACCGCAGTTTTCAAAAAACTGCAAGTCATCAAATTTGATTTGCACAAAGGAGGTACCGAGAGACGACATCTCATAATGACGAAGTATTAGACTTCCACAAAACCTGCAGAGACAGAGAAAAAGAAAAGTTGGATTATAAACATATTAGAACAAATCCTCTGAATGCTGCTGTAGGTAATGTGTAACAAGCACTGTGAAACTTCCAGAAAGAACCCTGAGGACTCAGGAGCAAGGACAACAAGGCTATAAACAAATCAAAATGAAAACACTTACCACGGCAGCCCATGCAAAAGTTGACAGCAACTTGTCCAGGCTCTGAAACACAGCTGTTCACAGAGCAATGGCTCAGATTTCTCCCCCGACAAAACCTGTAGCGGCACTTCCTGCACATCCCGAGGAGCTCTGCCTAAAGGCTACTGTGTCACCAGGTCTATGAGGGAGCCCTGACACACAGGAAGCATGCTTTCCACAGCAAACTTGCATAGCTCTCCCGGCATGTGAGGTATGCCGGCTCTCCCACGGTGTGCTCACTTCACACGAAATATACATCACCTACGCAACGGAGCATCCTGCCCCAAGGAGAGCCCAAATGCCGCGGAGGGAACACACATACGGTGTTTAGATTCCAAAAGCAAGCGTTCAGCTCGGGGATAGCAAAGCTGGCCAAGTGTTTTCCACAAGTGGCTCCCTGGACTGTATACTGTAGCAGGACTTAATTAAAGAGAAGAAAATTTGCCCTTGATTACAATATTAAGTCATCCAAAAACCTCTGCCAAGAGTGTAAAAAAAAAAAAAATATTATGTTGTTTCCAGAGGAACAGATTACCTCTCCCAGAGATTATTACGGTGATATTTTCTGCAGTCTAAGGAGTTTTACTATTCTCTGGGTAAGTGGTCATTCTTTACACCACATGCCAAACCACAGATTCCCAGGAAAGACAAAACAAAAACATACAAACAAAACAAGAAAACAAGAAAATAAAACACTAAAATGTTGAACCTGCCTAAAAAGCAGGTGGAGAACAAAAGTTTGTATACAGATTCTTACCAGAATCTCACAGTGTGGGTGCAGAAAGACAAATGCATATGTACACAAAACAACTGGTCTGGGATCTTCATAACTGTCAAAGTCATGAGAGACTTAAAAAAAAAAAAGCAGGAAAACTTCTAGCATATGATGACTAAATGCAATGAATGAACACTGGACTCTGGAAAAAAAAATCTACAGAAAGTATTATTGGGATTTTAGAGAAAATTGAACACTAACTATATATTAGGTATTATTATCTTATCCATGGATAATAATAGTATTCTGGTTCAGTAGGAGGATGTCCTTGTTATTGGGAGATCTACTGGGAGACCTATTTAAGCATTATACCTACAACTTAATTTAAAATGGTTCAAACCCCTGCTCCTTAATCTCTAAAAACAGGGCACTGGCATAGAGAGGAAGCAAATGTAACAAAATGTTAAGAACTAGTGATTCTAGGCAAAAGTTATATGAGTGTTTCACTATTCTTTCCATTTTTCTGTGGGGTTTGATTATTTTCAAAATAAAAAAGTGGAGGGGACAGTTTGTATCTATAAAATTGACAAAATTTCTTCATAAACAACTTGAAGCTTTGCTGAGTGATGTCCACAGTCGGCTCAGAGATCTTAATGTGCAGCTGACTAGCAATCCCATTTTAGGAACATCATGTCACTGAAGAATGCTGATTTTTTTTTTAAGTAAGCCCAACGTGGTGCTTGAACTCACAACCCCAAGATCAAGAGTCACATGCTCTACCTACTGAGCCAGCCAGACACCTCAAGAGTGCTGATTTCTTACATAACGTCAAACTCTGCTCTACTTTGGGGAGAAGGCAAGAGAGAGGACTGTTTATTTATCCTAAAGTTTAAAAGCTTACTGTCTACACAAAAATACAGGGGTGGGTTGGGGGGAAGCCCATAGCATCCAGCTTTAGTCTATACATATGTAAGTCAACAATTCACCTTACTAACTTTTGTTTCAGTTCACATTCAGTTAATCATAGAAAAGAAGAAAGTTTGGAAAAAATTTAGGAATGTGCCAAAGGTAGGTACATAGAATATGCAAGCTAAGAAGTTTGTTCAATAAAAGGCAAAGCACCACTTGCAAGATTCCCTCCACGTTACAGATGCTACGTCCATCTATGTTGTTATTAATTGCTTTTATTTTTATCAAAGTATAAAAATAAAATAGGACTACAAAGCTTGTAATAAAAAAATAGAACTCTCCCACTCCACCCCTCCCCACACCTTATTCTCTCTCCAGAGGGAACTAATTTCAACTCTTTTAGCATTTTCTTCTGCTATTTACCTCTGTATTTCTAAAAAGTGTGATCATATTGCTATTTCTTGATTGTTCCATTTCAGATGTTATCTATTAACTTCTCCTGTGGAAAAAAGGATTTAGTTCTCATATACCCCTTTCACCTCTTTGCATAGAGATATGTCACACTTGCCCAATCGTCCCAGCTTCCACCTATATTGTAACATCTAGTTAAGTCAACAGTAGGCTGACAAAGTAAATATTCCTAGGAATGCTCTGTAGGATTCAATGACTTTTCCTTTCTTGGACAACTTTTTTTTTTCTCCTAGAGTTATTAGTTGCTCTGTTTTTGTTATTTGCTTAGCTTTTTATATACTTAGCACTTATTCACCTCATTAAACTCTCCCAAGAATGGCAAAACTCCTCTCAATAAAATAAAAATATCAGGTAATTTGGGGGAGGTTGTTCTATTTTTTTCTTAAAGACATTCCTCCTATACTCTTCATCTCAATTCAATCTGGCTGGAATGGTTGTTCTCTAGGCCTGACTTGGACTGGGACTTCCTTTCATGATCATCCTAAAATTTCCTTTACCTTCTCCTCTGTGAGAACCCCTGTCCTAGAATTCCCTGGTTTCTCTCTTTTGACAGTGTGTATCTCCCATTAGCAACCTAATAGAGTACCCAGAACGTAATTTTTTGAGAATCTGTGGGTCTTAAAATGTCTTCATTGGCAGTCTGGCTGAGTTTACAATTCTAGGTAGGAAATAATTTTCCTTATAATTTTAAAAGTATTACTTCATAGTCTTCTAATTTCTAATGTGGCTGTAAAGCAGCCTGATACTGCTCTGGTAACTAATCCTTTTCACACTATTACCTTCTCTCTGAAAGCTTTTAGGACCCTGTATTCATTTCTGGATGCCCGAGATTAATAGGGCATATTTAGGAATGAATCTTTTTCATTCATTGGTAGGACATTCGGTGAACTCTCTCAGCCTGTACTCCCAGCGAACTCTCATCTTTTAATTCTGGGAAATTTTCTTGTGTTATTCCTTTACCACTTATAGCTACTTTTGCTTGTTTTCTCATTCTCACCACACACATGAGGAACTCCTTGCAGTTACAAGTACATGGTACTCCTACCCCTCTCACATCTCCATTCCTTTGCATAAGGGATTTCTGCTTTGAACGTCTTTCTCTTCTCAGGAAATTCCTGTCCCTAACTATCTGTTTCAAGTCTCGTGAGCAGAATTAAATTCTCCCTCTGTGCCTTAGCACCTTTCTTTACCTATTCATCTTTCCCACTTACTTCCCACCTTTAAGGGACCATAAATCCCTTAAAGGCAAAACCCATTTCCATTTACATCTGGATCTTCTTAAGCACCTAGTACACAGCCAGGCACATTGCACTGAATTTTTTCTACTCAAAAATTGCTGAAGGAACAAATGAATGAATAAATAGTTTCTGGCTATTCTTCTGTTATCTTTTGCAGCTAGAAAGATTCCAATCAGACTAAAATCTGAGAACTGTTGCTTTTACAAGTTCCCCCAGAGGATTATGAGGCAAATCCTAATTTGGAAACTATTGCCTGGGTATGCTTGGGAAACTGAGGATAAAATGTTTGGACTTCAGAATAAGGTGTCTAGGAGTCCAAAGGAGAAAGAAGAGGAGGAAGAAGGAAGGAAATTCTTTTCAAAACAAACCTAGAGATCTGAACCAGGATGAGATCAATATGAATAAATCTAAACCTCAGGTACAGAGCAAGTCCAGGGAATATGGATGAACGGAGGTAGGATCAGTTACATTTGACACTGATCTAAAAGTGCCAGAGGAAGGTGATCTAGGAGAAGCAGAGTTCTCCAGGACCTTCACTCCTCAAGATGAGGCAATTAATCATATTCTTCCCCAGAATCAGTTACTCACTTTGTGATACATCCTGCCATTTGGAAAAGAGCTATGTATGAATGGGACTATGTAATTATTTGAATGTTTTACTGAGACCATAAAAAATTAAGTCCCATCTTATTATGGAAGAGACTAACAATTCTGGGGTATAGGAGCACAGGTTTTAATTCCAGCGAGCTTGGCAAACATCATGGACTGAGATGAAAAACCTAACTGAGATTCCCATTGCCGTCTATATGAGTATCAGACCACGTATAGGTTTCCCCAGCTATCTAAAAGTACAGCCTTCCCATGAAATCTTTCATTAGCCAAAATGCTGTAAAGCAAAAAAGAAACTGCCATTAATTTACATGGAAAATTTTTTAACATTTCCAGACCCAAAAAGTAACCCCTCTTAAGGCTTTTCTGATACCTCAGGACACATCTTGTTAATGGATGCACAAAATAAATCAAGATAAAATAAAGTACAGATGCTCTCAAACACAGTTCAAAGCTATGACAGCTTGATGCTGAGCATGGTTCCAGGGAGAGAAGCTCAGGGTACGTGCTGCCTCTACAAGAGCTCACTGCAAAACAAATGCTGAATGCAATTTTCCCTTTTCACATTTTTTTCCCTAAAAGTGAAAATCCTCCTCAGATTTCTTTCTGTTAGCAAAAACAGGTACTAATATAGGTCTTCCATAAAGCAAAGTGGTATAATGCAAATTTTCGAAAAGCAGAAGATACCTGTATATTTATTTTTCCCCTTGAGCTAACTCCCTTTAATTTAAAATCATTATTCTAAGAGGATCAACGTATGATCAGAAGAATGGCAAATGTGAGTTGCTGATTAATCATACTTACAGCATCTTGGGGAAGACGGTTACCTGATCAAATCACATTCTAATTTTTCAGATGTGTTCTCCAGTGAATACAGATAAATTTAATAAGAGTCATCTATATAAATGTATTTACATGGTATACCCAATCAAAGGTTTATATCCCGCCATGTTAAAATAATTGCTTTTACACAAGAAAGGCAATTTTTTTCCATGCAATACCCAGTCCTAATTTGGTAGCATTTTAACTTGTTTCCTAAACTCTCACAGCTGCTTTAAATATTAGTAAGTATCTACCACACAGCACTGATTGGGTAAGTTAGAGCAGGGACAGCACAAAACTCAGAGCATAACAGGGTGTCATAGCACTGAAAATGTTGAAAATCACTAATGTGATGGTTGAGTCCAATCGTTTGAGTACTTGAATAGTAAGACAAACCTTTTCAATTTTTAAAAATTTTCTTAAAATTGAAATTTAAAAAAGATTTTTAACTACTAAATTGCTGAAAGCAAACATATACGTGTGTGTGTGTGTGTGTGTGTGTGTGTGTGTGTGTCACCATCAATGAACTATTAAAAGTGAAACTATATGGAGGCAGAAAACCTTGAGTGGAGTATTATTTGACTTTAAAGTTTTCAGCTTTCAAGTCCAAAAAAAATGGACTTTGGTCCTGAAGTAAAAACAATAAAATAAAACAAAAAAGACTAACGTTCTAACATTAAAAAAACAAGATTTAGAATTAAATAGATAGGAGTTTGAATTCTGCCTCTAGCTCTTGGTAACCTTGAACCAATCACATTTTCTGACCATGACATTTCCAACCCAATAAATAAAAAATCTGAAATCTCTTCCATTCTGTTACCAAATGTCTTCAAGTTGCTAGCTCAAAATTATGAAGTTTGCAGAGTATTACCTGACTTCTTTAATGAGTCTTACTTCCAAATGCCACTATTCCAACACAAAAGCAGCATGGTCCAGGGGAAGCACCCCAATTAGATCCATTAGTGAATCTGAGCTTATTAGCTGTTAGACCTTGGCCCAGGCATTGTACCTCTCTGACCTCCATTTTCTCACTGGAAATAATACCCATCCTGCATAGTTGCTGGGGAGTAAGAGATGCCATGAAAGTGCCTGGCATAGTGCCCAGCACCTAGTACACAATACTCAATACATGGAAATGATGGTTCTCAAGTTATCTTTATAAGTCTTGTTACCATATTTAATATTTAGTCATCTACTCCTTCAGCTTTCACCATTGGGTATGCTTTCCTCAGTTTTCCTCCCTGTGTTTTCAGAATTGTTTTGTATCTTCATTAGTTTTGCAGAGCAATGATTAATAGATAAATGTACTATTGGTCCATGAATCCTTCTTATCTGCATATGTTTTAATGCTTTCTCACTGCTCTGTTTGCTGCTTTTGGTTTTGGCTATGTTTGCAAGATCTTATTAAGTAATTATAATTTTCTTTTAAATTATTTTTTCATAATGAGACTAAGTTATTAAAAGATGATAGGTTTTTTTTGTTGTTTTTTGTTTTTTTGTTTTGTGTGTGTGTGTGTGTGTGTGTGTGTGTGTGTGTGGCACTTTTTAAGATACCAGAGTTTTTAGGACCTATTAATTCAATGATAGCATTCACTTGGTCCATTTCTAGAGTATACCTACTTCCATGGTGGCCACTGTCTTCCTTTAAATCTTATCTACTACATGTCAAATGGATTCAAGAAACTACAACCAGCTTCATTAAATACCTGCAAATCATAACTTCTTTTAAAATTAAACCCACCTTATAAAAGGACTAATAACTTTACTAGAAAATAGGTCTTTGGACTTTTTCTGGATTTTTCTTTTAGGTTTATATGGACCTGTGATTTCTGAATTCAGATTCTTCTTCTTTTTCTATCCCTAATTTACATTTTCCTTTTTCCCTTCTTCACAAAAGTTTATTTTTGACGCAGTATAGAAAAAAAAAAAAAACCTATTTTATTATGACCTAAATCTGACCAGAAAAAAAAACCCTTTTATAAAACAGCTCTCAGGGGCGCCTGGGTGGTGCAGTCGGTTAAGCGTCTGACTTCAGCCAGGTCACGATCTCGCGGTCCGTGAGTTCGAGCCCCGCATCAGGCTCTGGGCTGATGGCTCGGAGCCTGGAGCCTGTTTCCGATTCTGTGTCTCCCTCTCTCTCTGCCCCTCCCCCATTCATGCTCTGTCTCTCTCTGTCCCAAAAAATAAATAAACGCTGAAAAAAAAAATTTTTTTTTAAATAAAACAGCTCTCGACAAATTATTTTGCCAACCTTGTTGCTCTAATATTTATTTATGCTAGTATTATTTCAGCCTCCTTAACACAGATTAGTGAATACAATAATAAAAATATGCTTTTCATCATGTGTATTAAAACAATACCACTTGGATTATGGTTCTACAACTATTTCTTTCCTACAAGTCTTATCTTCAAAGCATGGGGAAAGCTGGAGTTTGGCGTATTTGTTCATAAGAGCAAGGTCAAAGATTCTAAGATTCTATTCTTGAACAGGACTGCTGTTCTACTGTTGTTTTTAAACCACTCAAAAAAGATCTGTAAGACTCGCTGGAGGAGACTAGGTTGCAAATAGAACCAACTAGTACTTGTGTCTGCCATAGATATCCCTTCCTTCCTCCAAGGCTTCTACTGGAAAACAGCATATCCTGTAAAGAACTGGTTGAATTCAGTGAATAGGATCTTTAGTCATGGATATCAGAAAGAAGCAGACTTTAAGAATCCAAAAAATAGCTATTGTTTCATTTTTTTTTCCTCTATGCTTCATCATACAAGTAACAAACCCCTCTAATTAGAGCAAAGGTTAAAATAAAAACGAGCTAGTTAAATGAAACATTCTTACTTGTACTTTAATATTTCAATTAATGAAAATAGACTTCCATGACATACTTCCTTGCCAGAAATGTCGTTACTTGAGGCAAAACACTGGAGGAACAGGAATGTAGGAGACAGGGGCACTTATGGCACAGAAATACTGTGTGGAAATGTGTCTGTGCTCAAATGGAAGCCCAACTAGGCAACATGGAGTAGGTACAATCCATAACATGGGTCATGGCAGAGGTGCTTGTTGTGTTGAGCGACTGGAGGCATAGAAGAAAGCTGGACCAGAGTCTCTGAAGAAAATAAAGGAGCATTGAGACAGCACATTTCCATGGGTTGGCAGGAAGAGGAATTCACAGATGTTTGGGGAGGTGGCGGAGAAAACAAGGATAAACCAGGCTTACTTCAGTCAGCAGGCTCACCCATCTCCAAATGTGCTGCTTCTTGTGCTGCACCATTTTCTGTCAAATAGAAAGTATCTGACTACCCTAGCTGCTAACAAACAGGTACCATATTGGACTAATTACCTGGAACAAATGTTCCCTGAGAAGGGTAAATACGACAGTTAAAACCTAGTAACCTCGACATAAGATGACAGCAAATGGGGATTGCTAAAACCAGAGAAGACCATGGAAGACCCTATATTATGTATCGATCCAGAGACAAAGCTAAAAACTACAGAGAGAATTCCTGGTTATTAGAATTACCTAATAAGAAAATATGCCACTCTGTCTAGTAGTGAGCTGCCTATCGCTGAGAGTGTTCAATGGGAGGTGGCCATGTGGAATAGGAGATTCTTGCAACAGCTAGAACAGCATGAATGGTTTTTAAGACCTACTCCAACCCTATGAGTATGCTATGACTAATCAACCTACTACAAAGTATGGACGGTATTCTTTCTCAGGGATACAGTCATGAACCTAAGAGTCCCTGGCAAAGTAAAGGAACAGTGATCAGCATCAGTAATGGAAATAATGGAGATGACTGGGCCATACTCCTCAATTTCTCCTCCCAAACAGGTTGAAAAGGTGAGCATCATATTCCAGATTTCTATCCTTCTACTATTCTTTCCCCTCTCCTCCACTTCCAAAGGCAAAAAGCTTTGTTCATGCTGAAAGCCACAGTATAACCACAGAAAATAAAAAATCTTTGGATGATGATATACTATTATTCTTTTCTCAGCAAAATGAAATTGCATTACCCCATGCAGTGGGCTGGGCTGCAAAGCTTAATGGCACACATTCATTTTTCAGAACCAGGCTCACGCTCCCCCATACGTGGAGCACCCAGCACTGTGCAGGTGTATGAAAAAATCCAGTTCCTACAAGTCAATTTTACCTTAAGATCTAAAGGACTATACATGCCTGTACTGGTTTGTTCAGTAAAGTCAAACAGTACAGAAGAGAATGCAAAATTCACATGAGTTTTTAAGATTAAATACAAGATTTTAAAGAAAGTGCTTGCTTATATGGGAGTCTTTGTTTTATTTACGAGGATATTTACGGATCCCTGAAGAAATACATTCTTCTCCACAATAGGATACTTTGGTTAAAAAAAAAAAAAAAGTCTCATAAGCAGACTTTTTCCATGACCTTTTAGATAATGATTCTTGCCTTCTCTTTTTGGTTTTCCTATACAAAGTCCAGAAAGAAGGAGGTTAGTCCCTGAAGATAAACTGTGCTCAAAGCCAGCTTTAAGAATGGTTCCAAGTAATTTTGGTTTAGCTTTTCTAGGTCATAACCTTCCCCTGGTCACACAACTCCTGAGTTCTTCAAATTCTTCATATAGATATTTAAATGCATTAACTTTCAGATTCTTCCCCCCAAAAATCTCAAAGTTATACATAAACACAGAGGTACACAAAGCTGCTTTTCAAATCCTTAAAGCAGGAGAGTATCTATGAAAACCTCCCAGCCCTGCATATACACATGAAGTATGATTTGGGAACAGGGCCAGCTACCAAGAGCAAGCCTTACCTGGGTATAGGTGAGACAAGCAGCCTGCTCTGTGTCTGATTTGAGAATGTGGAAAACACTCCTTACTATTCAGTTATGGTGGCTGAAGTTTTAAGCTCTGGTTCAAGCATTACCACGTGCTCATAAGCTTGTGCAGCAAGAAGGCATTACTGTGCCCAATGTACACATGACAAAACTGAGGATGGGTATGAAAGTTGCCCAAGCCAAGTGCTGAACTTACAAGCAACATGACTAGGATTCAAACTCAGGTCTGACTTCAAAGTCATATCTTTTTTTTTTTTTTTTTTTTTTACCGTATGTCTTTTTTTCTCACTGTATCATTCTGCCTCTTCCTTCTAATCTGCCGTTTTCTTTAAACACTTTGCTTATTACAATAATCACTAGATTGCTTGTCATCCACCTGAAGTTCCATTTGAGGCTTTAATTTCCTATTAGCAATTGTGATGTGGGGTTAGGGTGGCAAAGCACGGCTGCTTTGTTCTCAGAGAATCTTCTACAGTGTTGGGATTATTTAACTGCTATTAGGGCATAATCGATGCTTCAGCTGTCCGTAGGAGGGTCTGACACAAAAGCACCCATGTATCAGTCAGACCAATCTAAGCTCTAGCATTTATAGCTCTCTTTCCTTAACAGGTACAGTTTTCTGGTCACAGCTGGAACTCTGCTTATTTGTGTGTAGTGGGGCAAGGTTAATAGCCACGAAAGAAGTAGCCTAAATCTTCCCTGCAGTAAGACCAAAAGGTGCCTTAGCTGTTCCTATTACATTTAGATAGACAAGACACCCTCCCTGTCAATCTGTCCTGGGTAGAATAAAATGGAAAACAAATGATCCAAATTGATTTTTATTTTCAGTATCTCTGGATCCAGATATAAGGCTATCTTATTCCAAGAGGTACTATATCACCACAAAACACCTTTTTCTGGCTTAAAAAAAAAAAAAATCATTGATTCTCTCCTCTCTTTTCTTTGAATCTAACAATTTCTAAAAACTGTCCATTTTTCTCTTTTACTCCACACTAATAGCTTCACTCTATGTCTGACCTCTTTTCATGAAACGTCATTGTAATTTCGCCAATGTTTTCTCTATTTACTCCACGCCCCTCATAACTCCTGTTTATAGTTTGGTAGCCCTGTCAAAGTCAGTTTCACTGCTCATTTCAGATAGGCACTCGGCCAATATATTGCCAATAACACTCACTCTTGTGCTAACTTAAAATACACAGAGCAGCTTGCCAAGTTTCCTTATTTGGCAAGAAGGTCCCTCAGTTCCCAAGATCTTTGACCATCCATTTTTAGATCCAAATCCTCCTGCTTAATATTTGGATATTTCTCTCTTTGTCTCTCTCTAATGTGTCTTATGTGTCCCCTAAAAGAGTAAGAAGAGATCAATCATCTTTCCTTTCCTAGACAAGGGCCCTTGTCATTGCACGGTGGCCATTCACTCTGGAATTATTACCATTATGACTTTTGATTTCAATAATATCTTCCAGGTTAAAAAAAATTCGAGAAAAGTTATAGTAGGAATTATGCTGTGAAAGACTAAGAGTACACGTTGCTTTAGAAGACCATTTTCCTCTACCTTAATTCACTGTTTCCAAACAAACCAAATTCACGTTCATTTGCAATCTCCCAAATCTCTCACTACTGTAGCCGGAACTTTAAACAAAGGCCAAAACCATAATTAAAATGTAGCTGTCACATACTTTTTTTTGAAAATCGAAAAACGACATGAAATTTCACTGTGGAGATGTAGGCCTACTACAAAGAAATCATTAACTGTCTTGAATCACCTGTTTATTTTTGTCTTTAAAAGTGACTGTGGGTTGAGATCCACTGAATCCTGACTGCTCACTTCAACTGAGGTCAGGAAAGCAAGAAGGCTCCCGGTAAAACAGGTTCGGGGATAAAACAGGAATATACTTCAGCAACCATCTGAGGCGATTCTAATACACCATTATTAATCGAGAGCTGCTTATTGTAGTATCATCCAGAGCGGGCCACTAAACGATGTTGCTTTCGTTATTAACAAAAATACTAATTAAGTCCTCCATAAACAGTGCTTATGAGAGATCTCGAGGCGCATCAGAAACGCACATTTGCAGCAGTCTTAACAATGGGCTGCCCCGTTTTTTAGGCAATGCGAAGCCATCTCGCCGGGTCTGTATCAAAGTCGGTCTGCTAGCTGTCAGGAGCAAGCGAGGCGTGGCGGCGGCCTCAGCGCTGCCCTGACGGCCTGGGCCAGGTCGCGGGGCCCGCGGACCGGGGGACGCCATGGGGGTCGCCGAGGGACACCCGGGTAGGGTGGGGGCTACCCTCGCCGGTGGCAGAAAGGGCCGCTGGAGGGTGCGGGCGGCGCGAGCCGCACGCTGTCCCGGGGGGGGGCCGCTCGAGGTGGAAGAAGCCGCCCGGGCCGCGTGGAAAGCAGAAGTTAGTGGTCTCTCCTCGCAAGCACAGCCCTCTGCTGGGAAGTGGCCCGCGCCCTGCCCTGATTTGGAAGACTCGGTTTCGCCTCCCAGAGGTGCCGGCTCGCCCGCTGAGAAGCCGGCGCTCGGGCCCCGGGGTCGCGGGCTCGGCCGGCGGGGGGCCCGGCGCTCGGCGAGGGGAAGCGGCGGCCCCCGACGCCGAGCGCAGGGCCGAGAAAGCCCCACACGCGGCGCCCGCCCTTCCGGGCGCCAACTTCTGCGTGTGACCGGTCCGAACTTTGGGCCCTCTGGGCCGCGGCGCGGAACTCCGCGGGCGGCGGGAACGCTCGCTCCGGCCGCAGCCGCCCGGAGGGCCCTGGGTCGGGGAGGGTGCCCAGCGGGGCCCCGCAGGCCGTCAGGGCCTCGGCCCCGAGACGCCGGGAGACTCGCGAGCGCGAGGGGCCTCCGACCCACCTCGCCCTCCGCGGCCTCCGGCCTGGCCCTTACCTGGCTTCCGGGCCGGGCGCGAGCGGCAGCCGGGGGCGCCGAGGCCCGCGCGCGGCGAGGGCAGGGACGGCGACCGGGGGTCGAGAGGACGGCGGCCCGCGCGGCTCCCACGCTTCCGCCCGAGTCAGGAGTTGAACATTCCGCCTCTCCGCCCCGCGCCAATGAGGAAGACAGTCGCGACAACAGCACCACCTACCTCCGAGCGCGGAACGGCCGGGCCTCACTGCCCGCGCCGCTGCTCAGACTAGCGGGCCGGCGGGGCGTGGGGAAGCGCTCGGGCCTCCCGGGCCTGCACCCCCGAGGGCTCCGTCCGCCTCGGCAGACTCCGCAGCCCCGGATGGAGGAGCTGAGCGGGGAGCGCACTAGCCCTGCAGCGCGTGGAGGGGAGAGGGAGGCGTGCCTGTGGACCTCTCGGTAGCTTCACCTCATTTTAACAAGTTGACCCCACTTGTATGGTCAAGTCAGTCCTTTCCCACAAATATTTACTGTGTCAGAGGCGCTGGGAGTACAAAGAGATGGGAGGCTGCTTCATACCTTGCAGGAGTTAATTATCTAGTTGGGAAGGAAGGGCACAGACCTGGAAAGATGTTTCTAGGAGATAGGGCTGAAGGCTGCCGTGATGGAACCGTAAGTAAATACCTACGGAATTGTGAGGAGGGGTCATGGTCTGCTGCCCTGGTTGGTGACTTTAACAAAACTGAGTTCAGATGAGACGACCAGAATCCTTTTCACGTGTGAGCAACAGGTGGTAAAAGGTATTGGGAAGAAAAGTGATTGTTGATTGGGAAGGATGATTCTGTGGAGGAAAAGTGAGCCGAGGTCGCAAAGGTACTGGCAGCATTATCCAGGGGTTTGAGTTTGGGGTTTATTATCCATGGGCACTGGGGAACTGTGGAGAACTAGAATCATTAAAATAGGTGTTTGTGTCTGAACAGTGATTTAGAGAGAGGGAGAGAGAGAGAGAGAGAGCGCGCGGCCCACATGGTTGTAGGATGTGTTGCTAGAGCAAAACTGGGAGGCAGCATGAGAGGTCAATATTGTCACAATGTGGTAATAGGATTCTGAGGACCTGAGCAAGAGTGTACAAAATGGAACCCGACAAGGAGGAATGGAATTGAGAGCCATGTTTCAGGAAGAGGCCACAGAAACTGGGGAGGTAGAAGAGAAGAAGGAAAGAGTCAGAGATGATGCCAAAGTGTCAGACCTGGATGACTGGAAGAAGGATGGTGTCATTGACAGAAATAGGGATGTGTGGGGGAGAAGCTGGCTTCCTGTTGAGTTCCAGGTCATGGGAGGAAAAACAGGTAGAGATGCAGCGGTTGAAATATGAAACAGAGATTCGGAAAAGAGGTCATGAGAGAAATACAATTGTAAGTCATCAGCCAGTTGAAGATATGAAAGCGGAGGGATGGGGGAACATAAGCTAAACACACAACTCTCTAGCCTGTTGTTTAAATTATTGAATTTTCCCTGTGGTGAGAACTCGGAATTTCGGCACTGATGGAGTCTATTTTGGTAACTGAGAAATTGCGATTGATGAAAACTGTCATGCTAACAAAATTACTGTTGTAGGTGATCACATAATTCTAAAAATCATCTAAACATTAAAGAGTAAAGTAAGACTTCAGGATGGACCCAGGCATAACATGACTCCAGTCACTCTACCTCACCTTCGAAGGCGCTGCACTGTGATGGAAAGGACACTGGGAATCAGAGACCTGGCTCCTGTTTAGTCCTGCCACTTATCAGTTGAGGTACTTTGCTAGACAGGCTACAGTTTTCTCCTCTGCAAAACAAGAGGGCCCAGTTAGATGTTAGCCCATTTTTTTTTTCAACGTTTTTTATTTATTTTTGGGACAGAGAGAGGCAGAGCATGAACAGGGGAGGGGCAGAGAGAGAGGGAGACACAGAATCGGAAACAGGCTCCAGGCTCTGAGCCATCAGCCCAGAGCCCGACGCGGGGCTCGAACTCACAGACTGCGAGATCGTGACCTGGCTGAAGTCGGACGCTTAACCGACTGCGCCACCCAGGCGCCCCCCCCCAGGCTCCAGCTTTAAACCTGAATGTATTACTTTAAATTTGGAGCACGTGCCTTAAGAGTCGTCATATTTTTACCACATCCCCTTTCCTACCCATCCATTTTTCCTTCATTCTGTTTTCCTTACTTAATTAGGTGAAGAGACCAACCAGCAGGAACAGTGAACACTCAAGAGTAGTTTCACAAGTCTGCTTAAATGATCATCTGGTAGGCATTCTCTCGTCTTCCCAATTAGGTGGCAAGTTCCTTGAGGTCATATCTTATATTCTGTCCGTAGCTGAAATAAATACATAGTTGTGTGATAAACTGGTTGCCTCAAGTCTGACTCTTCTTTGGTCAAGCTGCCCTTTTCCTTATGACTATATTGATCTCTTTGGGCCCCAGACCTAATAAATAAAGTCTAGTGCTTATTCCCATGCCTGACTGACTCTGCTTTTTCAAACTTTCAATTTTTTTTTTTGTGAGAATATATTGGTTAATTCTCACCTGCATAGCTTTACACATATAAATAGCAATAGAAAAGAGACCTAGTCAAACCTCTCTTATCAAGTCTTCCTATTCCTTTACTTCAAATGTCCCCACACTAAAAATAGATGTACTCTCAGCAGTGGGGTGGATTGGGAGTCCTTAGCACCCTCTTATATCCAAGAACACCCTCCAAAATAAATATGCAATGTCAGTAAAAAACAGTATATTTGCTATGCAAATAGAGCTTACAGAAAAAAGTCTTCTGGTCCCCCATTCAGATCGTTGTCCCTATGCTCCCCTTGAATAGAAATTCTGGGACTGCCACCAGCTATCAGTAGATCAGAGAAGTGCAGACATAAATTCTATTAAGGATAGAAGGAAAGGCAATTTACAAGGAAGAAAGCATTCTGATTATCCTTCCCTCCCTTTGTAGTGACCAGAGCTCTAAGGCACGCTGGTACCCAGGAGCATTTTCTTTAGCCATCTCAGTCCCCCATTGCAGACTGTGAGTAGTCTCATCATAGCTAAGAATGACCAGCTTTTACACAATGATTGGTGTTCTACCTCCTGCACCACTCTGGGAAATGAAGGCACATGGTCACACATCCTTTAAGATAAGCGACCATGACCTTCAAATCACAAATGAAGCCCAGGTCACTGTTGGAACTTAGCTTTCACATCTAACGTAAGGACTTACGAGTTCACAGGAATATTTCAGGTACCAAACCTGCTTAGGTGTTCCAGGGCATGAAACGAGCAAGCAGAAGGGAAAGAAGAGAAATAGGAGACTTTTGCAAAACGTGTTCCACTGGCATTTACTGAGCGGCAGGCACTGTGCTGAGCCGCTGATCATAACAGTGACCAAGACGTGGTCTCTGTTCTCACGGAGTTTGCTGAGCGCAGTGGAAAAGCCAGAAAAGACACAAGTGATTATATTGTGGTGTGCTCTTAAGAGGGCAAAGATGTGGGATTACAGCAGGGCACCTAACACAATTCTGAGAGGTCAAAGGAACCCTACGTCCATAGGAGAAGAATGAAGTGAATTTACTGGACAAAAAGATGGGAAAAGTATCACAAGCAAAGGGAACAGTAAGTACAAAGGCCCAAGAACATTTAACAAGTTCAAGGAGTAAATCCTTCAGATATCTGAGTAAAGCCATGGCCAGGAGGGAGTAATAGTTCTCATGATGGTAGAAACAGTGGCAGCCATAGCAACAAGAAAAATAATCATGATAATAGTAACAGTGATGGCTAGTATTTACTGAGAGCTCATGTGCTGTGCACTGAGCTAAGAGTTTTCCACACACTCTCCATCATCACCATCTTATCAGGCAGTTCGAATCATCATCCTGCACGGTAGGGCAGGAAAAAGCCTTGGAAAGCTTTAGCAACTTGTCTTCCCTCGGGGAGCAAGAGATGGACTTTAGAGCTTGTTCTTTTAGATTAAGCAATTCTCCCACATTTTGGTCTCAGGGCTCCTTTACACCCTAAATGAGTGCTTGAGGGTGCCAAACAGTTTTTGTTTATGTAAATTCTATCAATATTTATCACATTAGAAATCAAAACAGAAATCTCTGTATTTAAAATTCACTTATGCTTGCTTAAATAACATGTTTTAATGAAAAACAAATATTTGTGCAAGAAAAAAAAAAGTAGCGAGAAGAGTGTCATTGTTTTATACTTTTTGCAAACCTCTCTAATGTCTGGCCTAAAAGAAGAAAGTTGGATTCTCATATCTGCATCTGCATTTCCTGTATTCCAGTATCACACCACACGTACCCTTTGGGAGAGTCCACTGGAGTGTATACTCGTAAGAGAGCACAGTGAAAATAACATCTTAGCATCTTTAGGAGATGAGATTTGACTTTACAGGTGCACTAAAGAGGTTCCCAGAAGGACACTTTGAGAACTGCTATTTTAGAGAGTCTGAGGTGCTCCTTGAGCTGGAGGGAATCCATCCCTTTGTGTCCTGCGTGCCTCAAGACGCAGCATCACCGGTCAGCTGCCCGGAACAGGAAAGAGAGCATTTTGCTAGACCTCAGGAATCTGGGACATGGTATCAGGCTATCCCTAGGCAGCTGTCACTTGCTTGGGATCATACTGCCTGATGGTCATGCGAGATGATAAAAGCCTACATACCCGGGTCTTGAGTTGTATGCACTGCTTACTCTCTATTCTTTGCTATGCTATTCTTCTTCAATATCCAAGATCTAAAATGTGACTGAATGATAACTGAGCTTGTTATACCCTTTCAGCATTGGGCCTCGCCATCTCTCCTGTTGGCCCTGAGCCCTACTTTACTGCAAGAAACTCATATGCTTCTTCCCCAAATATGTAACAGTTGATATGATTTTCTGGCAAGATCCTAGAGTTATTATTAAATGCCAGGATTCGATGAAGAGCTGGTAATTGCTTTGAATGTGAACACCAAGAACCGGCATGGATTCACTGAAATCAAGACGTACCGGGCAAACCTAGTCTTCTCTGCTGGAATCACGGAGGACAATGAGGACTTCTTCAGTGAAACATGACAAAATCAGAAAGGGATTTTAATGACAACATAATACAGTAAATTGCTGTCAGATGGACAACAGCTTCAAAGGTATACTCCAGGAATACTGGTGTCACTTAGGGTACGGTGTTCCATTACAAAGGCTTTCTAATGGTATATTGCTGGCCTTTTGTTCTCTATCCTGCCCTGTCCAACTTCTCTGTACTTTGGATGAAGATCCTGGAGGCGTGCCTACTAGGGAATAACATGTATTTGGAAGGAATATCTAATACAGTATATAGAAGAATCATATCAAAACTCAAAAACCTTTACTCAGCCACTTTTGCTGACACCTCACTGACTGCTAAATCAAGTCCAAGATCCTTAGGGCACATGACCTAATCCAGATTTTCCTCACCAACGTTATCCCCATCTTCATGGGCCTGGCGCTGCCCCTCTCCCAGCACCTCCACCTCCTACCCTGGGTTTTCCTCCATCACTTCTCACTCTCGGCATCACACCTGGCCACCAGGAATACTCTCTCCTCCCTCCATCACACATGTGGCAGTGGCAGATTCCACTCAAGGAGAAGATGAAATCTTAAGGGAAACAGAGAGTGTTATGAAAATAGTCATGTTTCTGAAAATGAGGGTTCTGTTTTAACAGATTCAATAAGCAGACCCAAGCTTTCATCCCCAGATACCTATAGGTTAGCCCCGGGTGAGCTGGTAGGACATTAGAGACACATTACTCAGTTTCTTAGTGTCTCCAGAGCTTCCGGGTAACCCATCTTGCCATTTTTCTAGATAAAGCAAATTGAAAATTAAATTTCCAGACATCCTAGGAAGACCAATGATATTTTCCCATAAGACATTCAGCATATCACAAATTTGTTGGGTTTGGGCACCTGTGATTGAGAAGGAAAACTCTTTTATTTGTTGATATCTGGAAAAGCAAGACTTATATTTCATATGGTAATTATTAGTTCCAATGAATAAATGCTCTTAAACAATCAAGTGACATCAACCAGCTTTTATATAAAATTTTCAAGCATCTGTAGATTTTTCATGGCCCCTCTTCATTGTAAACACTATTAGATGATGATACCAATATGTAATCATGTATCTTCCCTATTTACTACTTATTCCTTTGTCTTCAATATGCAATTTTTAAAAACTATTTTACCTGGTCTCTTTTTTCTTCATTTTGTTTACCTTCCAAAGGCCTGCAAGTGAGCAATATAGTTCTTCTGGTCTGCCTATAGAGGGGATGGAGGGGTAAAGGAATGATTCTTTCCTAGTAGTTGGTCTAGGACCTCTCAAGAGTAGATTAACTAGTTTATTAAAATCAGAAATCCTGATCAAATTTCAAAGTCACTTTTCCATCCACACTTCTTTTATATTATTGTTTCTCAAGTTGAAATTTTTTCAGTGAATATTTTTCTAAGTTCTGTATGCCCTTTTTTTTTTTTTTTTGCTCCCATTGGCTTTCCCTAACTTTTAAAGGTCCATTTGTATTAAACTCCTGTCCACATTGTTGTTTGTAACACCTTCCAATTTAGTATCATCTGCAAATTTCATTAACATGCTATTTACTCCCTCTTCCAGATCATTAATAAATGCTATTTCTTATGTATTAAATTTTGCGGTCGAATAGATTTAATTTGCTGTTGTAATTTCAATGCATGTTTTCTAAAGATACAATGCAGTTAAGAATGGTCTTAACATAGGCTTAAATCCATCCCCAATTTATAGTTATTTTACTATTATGCAATCCATTTGTGTTCTCTAATCAGCACTGTTGTGAGCTCCATTGAAGCAATAATCTATTGATTTTCTCTTCCCTCTTTTTCAATACAGTCATCATCTTGGCTTTAAAACGCACAGCAATAGCAGAGAGCTATTGATGTACTCTAATCCACAGCTATTTATAAAAGGAAATTAAGCCTTTTTTCTCAGTGGATATTCTTCCACTGATACAAGAAATATTCTACATGAAAAAATTAAAACAGTAATATTTTATTTTCCTATGTGTAGTATCAGTGTTCTAAAAAGAGACAGATTCTAGGGGCGCCTGGGTGGCGCAGTCGGTTAAGCGTCCGACTTCAGCCAGGTCACGATCTCACGGTCCGTGAGTTCGAGCCCCGCATCGGGCTCTGGGCTGATGGCTCAGAGCCTGGAGCCTGTTTCCGATTCTGTGTCTCCCTCTCTCTCTGCCCCTCCCCTGTTCATGCTCTGTCTCTCTCTGTCCCAAAAATAAATAAACGTTGAAAAAATAAAAAATAAAAACATATAAAAAATAAAAAGACAGATTCTAGATCTTTTTTTGAGCAAGAGAATGCCTATATATATATATATATATATATATATATAGCATTCACATATTAAATATATATAGGATAAGATAATATATATATTAGAGTCAGTGTGTGTACATATTTTCTTTTCTTACAAATCTACTCACTGACTCCCTGACTCCTAGAGAATCTGGGGTGACTTTGTTTTTTATCATAGGCTTAGACATGTTACCTTCAAATCAGAGAATGAGGTTCATTAAGTCTTTGCTTCCTTTTATGTCACACATCATCTTACTTATTAGGCCTTCCATCGCACCAGTGTTCATTTTCAATGAGCTGAGGCCTCCTACATGCCACTTATTTCAGTACTTACGTTCACATATTGCAATTTTAAATCATTATGCATGAGATTAATCTTCATGTTCCTACATATCACAATTCTCCTTACCCCTGGATATCAGGCAAAAGTAAAAGAGTTGAAAAGCTGGATCATTGTCTTAGTGTTTTACTTTACTAATACAAAGTAAACCTTACCAAACTGTTAAGGCAAACATTTCAAAATAATCATGTCAGGTTTGCAAAATCCTACTGAATTATTTCCTTTGAGTAATCAAACTTCAGTCTCCCTTAACCAACCTTGGCTTGTCTATACAACCAGTTTATCTGCATCATTTTTCCACTTTCCATTTTTAGTTGCATAAACCCCTCTAACAAGTTTCAGTGTGTTAGATTATACAGCTTGTGATCTATAACAAACATCCCCAGACTCTGAGGGAAGTTGCATCAGATGTATCTCCAGATGATTCAGATTATTACTGGTCCCAAGGGATCTAGATACAACAATATTTAGTGTTAACATCCTATGAATGAAGCTTATAGGTATTCTCAAAGTCACAGGTTTTACTTCGGTAGTCTTATCTGTAATGTGTATGTAGATGGGGATCCAATTCAAGCTCTCACCCTTTCCCAGACTCTTAGGCAAATCAAGGTTGGAACTTGAGTGGTCTTAGTATATGAGAACTTGATAACTTGATGGATCCCTTGAGACAGATGTTAGTGACGACTTCAAAGTATCTAAAACTCAATGATGAAGCTTCTCAATGCAATATAGCATAGGGACAAAGAACATGGGCTTGGGAATTAAATAGACCGGGGCTGAGGTATGCTGCTTATGACCTGTGTGACCTTGGGTATTTTATTCAGCCTCTCTGAGCCTTGGTTTCTTCATCTGTAAAATTGTGACCATAATAGGGTTTGTTTGTGTGTGTGTATGTTTGGATTAAATAAGTAAATATATATATATAGTGTTTAGACCAGGACCTGGTTCAGAATTAGTGTTCAGTAAAACTATGTATTATTCTTATTACTATTAGTCATGTTCCACATTCTAAATATTTGCTATCATTACTACTATTATTATTATTATTCAGTTACTGAATTATTTCTGTTTCCTCTGGAGTCAGTTTTTTCTCTTTGTTTCCCGTTATTTTTCTCTCTTACGGTACTAGTTTTCTTGGATATCTCTAGTTATATTTAAGAATTAAAAATTTTGGGGCGCCTGGGTGGCGCAGTCGGTTAAGCGTCCGACTTCAGCCAGGTCACGATCTCGCGGTCCGTGAGTTCGAGCCCCGCGTCGGGCTCTGGGCTGATGGCTCAGAGCCTGGAGCCTGTTTCCGATTCTGTGTCTCCCTCTCTCTCTGCCCCTCCCCTGTTCATGCTCTGTCTCTCTCTGTCCCAAAAATAAATAAAACGTTGGAAAAAAAAAAAAAAGAATTAAAAATTTTGTTGACTATTAAGTAGCTGGCATGGATTTTCCCTGCTATTGTGAAGTAGATTTTTCTCCTATAGGACACTTCCCTGAATAGGAAGATTCCATGGGAATCTCAAGTACATAGAGGGACACGTTGATTGGCAGGCTTGCTTCAGGGTATTTTCATAGTTGACTCAGCCAGTACACTAGAATTAGTGCTATCATGCCTTGGACTTGTTCTTTCTCATTTTGTGAAGTTATAACTCATGATAGCTAGTGACAAAATATGAGAGAGAGTGCTGGACGCATAGCCAGGAAGAATACCCAGGAAGAGTAGCCCCAATGAACAGTTAAATGAAATGTTTGCTACAACTTGAGCATCCAGTTATCAAGATGGTAAAGGTCAGGAAAAAATTCGGAATTGGTAGAAGTCCTTTGATATTTTGAAGGGCATTGAAAATATCATTGCAGCCTCTGAGACTTGTCAAGAACAGCAGGGAAAAACTATTCCCTAAGCTTATGAGGACTTAGGGGATTTTAAGACAAAGGAAGAGTGACACCAATGTGCATTCTGGAAATTTATCCGCATGGAAAGGTAATGATTTGGTAGGCTCCTATTGCTGTGAATGTATGTCCGTGTTGAATGTGTGCTAGGGCACAGCAGAATTGCGGAAGACTGATGTTTCAGTCGCTCCTTCTTTCTTCTCCCACTGGTTTCTGAAATCGAAAGTGAGAGGGGAGAGATTTACTTTTCCCAGTATGAACTATGACATTCACCTTTAGGAGGCAGAAGGAGCTTAGCTAGTTTTGGTTTTAAATAAGACTATTTTCTCTATTATAACAATTTTACAAAAGGTGTTTTTGTTTGTTTGTTTTGTCTTTTATACTACCCCTCTAAAGAGAATGACCCTGGGCCTGGGTGGCTCAGTCGGCTGAGCATCCGACTTCGGCTCAGGTCATGATCTCACGCTTCGTGGGTTCCAGCCCCCTGTCGGGCTCTGTGCTGACGGCTCAGAGCCTGGAGCCTGTTTTGGATTCTGTGTCTCCCGCTCTCTCTGCCCCTCTCTCACTTCCACTCAGTCTCTCTCTCTCTCTCTCTCTCTCTCTCTCAAAAATGAATAAACATTAAAAAAATTAAAAAAATAAAAAATAAAGAGAATGACCCTATAACAGGAGGGTCTTCTGTTTGCTGAGGACAAACAATATCTTCGTCCTCGGTCGGAGTGGAGATTTTCATGTTTAGAACTAGGGCTATGAGAAAATTAAGCTGATGTGCATACAAAAGAAAACATGACTTTGGGTCCCCAAGGATGATCTGCAAACTAGAGGGGTGGGGAACCAGGAGTGGACAGAGGAGACCATATGACTGGCAGCAAAGAAGAAAGATTTGGAAGACAAGATATGTCCTGTGGAGATATTTTTAAATCCAATACTATGGGACTCTGTAATAAAACCCCCGTCTCCATCTTTTCTACAAAATATTCAAGTAAATCTACATCCCTCAAATTTCAGGACTTGATTTTAATGAAATAAGACATAGAGAATAATATGAAAACATGAATGAAGACAACCACTCAGCTTAAGAGATAAAGTGTTTCAAATACAACAGAAGCCCTTTCCTGAATATGAGTGGATTCTTTATGGCAAATACAGAGAAATGTTATAATATCCTGTGAAATTAAAGATTTCCCATGGCAGATATATGAAGTGTGAGGGCCACACACAGAGTTCTGTTTTGAAGACAAACTTTAGAGAAAAATAGACCCAAATCTCTTGTCTAAACTCCACTTACAATATTTTGGCAAAATAAATCTCATGCTTTCGTTCCTAAACCCTTTTCTGTTATTTTTTAGTTTGTGGCCTCAAAAGCCTCAATAATCAGTTCTCGTGGGGACGAAAAAAAGAGGCAGACAGTATGGCCTCATAGTTAACAACATATGCTTTGGAAGCAGATTATACTTGGTTTCAAACCCCAACTCTGCTGTAATTTAAGCATGTGACCTTGAGCAAGATAATTTCTCTCAGTGTTTCCCCCTGCATAAAACAGTAAGACTATTCATCTCATAGGTATTTAGAAGAAAATGCTATGTGCATGCATTTGGCATATAGTAGGTATTCAAAAAATGGCAGGTGAAGTGACAGGTGAAAAGCATTGATTACTGAACCAATATATCCCAGAAAAGTCTCTTCTGAAGTCAGAATTCAGAGAACTTTGTATTTACAACTCTATCTTCCTTACTGATCTGACTTTTATTCTCATTTTAAATGGAAGTATAGAATTTCCTCTTCCCCCCTCCAGCCATCATTTTCTCTTGGTGCTCAAAAGATTTCCCTGCCCTGTGTTACAGACTTTATTTAGTTGCTCCAAAGATTTTTTTTTTTTCTAATGTGTAAGTGAACTCTGTACATGAGGCTTATAATACAACTGTGTATCTCGGTTATTCCCACAATCCTCTCCCATGCAAGCCTTTCAATGTTGACTTAATGTTATTCATTTGCTTGTGTTGTTATTGAAAACACATTCTTAATTAAAAGGACCCAGCATCACCTGGCTCACACAGAGTGCCATAAGCAATAATCCCTAATTTAGCGTACCCTTTGGCTCATACCTTCAATTTAAGCCACAAATACAAATAGAGTTTATAACGACCTGTGAGCATCAGGTGACAGAAGATTAGAACTACCAATGAAGAACTCCTTTCTTAGGAGGAACCTCATAACAGCATATAATCGTCTTGAGGTGATGTGGACTGAACATGTAAATGAACACCCAAGTTAGGTTAAAATCTAACTCCTCGTGTGACCTGTGTATGGCTTGTGTCACACTTGGCGGAGCTTCTGATCTACTCTTTCACGCATGAGCATTTTATCCATTGGTAAAAAGCCCGAGTCTTTTCACCTCTCCCTTCTTTCACTCGGTAATTTGGAATGTTTTCTAGTCCATTGCAAATAACTTTTAAGATGGGTCCATTCAAGATAGCGGTATCCTGTTTCAATTATTGCAGCAAGAACATTTTGAAATTGGTATAAGTTGGGGTAAAGGACAAAGGTTGAGGGTAAAGGCCATGCCTCTCAAATTGCCCCTTCCCTCAAGTCAATTTCTTTTCTTAAAACAAAAACAAAAACAAAAACAAAAACAAAAACAAAAACAAACTTTTTAACGTTATTTACTTTTGAGAGAGAGAGAGAGAGAGAGAGAGAGAGACAGAGAGGTGGGGGGGGGGGGAGGGCAGAAAGAGGGGAACAGAGGATCCAAAGCAGGCTCCATGCAGTGAAGGCAGGGCCCGATGTGGGGCCCAAACTCATGAACCATGAGATCATGACCTGAGCCGAAATCAAGAGTAGGCCGCTTAACCGACTGAGCCACCCAGGTGCCCCTCAAGTCAGTTTCAATGGCTCAACGCTGCCATGTAAGTTTCTTCACCTTTCCATCCTTTCGTGATTGTTTTGGCTGAAGACTCTCAGGTGTCCTGGAATGTTCTGAAGTTCTCTTCACTATTGCCGGTCAGTATAGCAGAGAGGCAGGAAAGGCACTGATACTTCTTGAGCACCAAGCACTCAGTATGCTAGGTGCTTTATATACCTTAACTCATTGAAGCCTCACACAGCCTTTGTGAGGAAGGTATTATGACTCCCCTTAGCAGATGTGGAAGTTGGAGCTCAGAGGTTAAATACATTGGCCCATGTTCACAGCTGAGACCGACCGCGGATAGTGGTGCAAGCTGTGGCACACACAAAGAAGTGTGGTGGGAGAGGAAGTCTCCAGTGGGGCGGTGGCAGCCGGAGGCAAGGGTTGCCTCTTTTCCTAACACACGTGAAGGTGCTGAGTCAAATCCAGATCCGTCTGATTTTAAAGCCTATTATCTTTTTGATATTCCATGTTCCTTCCCCAAGAGTTAGATTCACCCTAGGGAAGCACTTTAAACACCTGGCAGCCCCAGGGGCACCTGGGTGGCTCGGTCGGTTAAGCGGCTGACTTTTGATTTTGGTTCAGGTCATGATCTCACAGTTTGTGAGTTTGAGCCCCGCATCGGATTCTGCGCTGACAGCACAGGGCCTCCTTGGGATTCTCCCTCCCCCCCTCTCTCTACCCTTCCCCTGCTCATTCTCTCTCTCAAAATAAATAAATAAATAAAACTTTAAAGAAATAAAAACAAAACAAGACAAAAAACCCCCCAAAAAACAAAAAACACCTGGCGGCACCAGGTCCCGAAAAACTCTCCACAAACAAGAGCAGTGTACCTTCCAGACAGTCGCGACTTGTGCTAGCCTCACTCTAGTAGACCATTGGTGACAAGGGTACAAGTTTTCCTTTCCCTGTATCCAGTCTTTGTGATGGGACTTGGAAGACATCTGTCTCTAGATGACATCTGTCTAGAGACATCTAGATGTCTCTAGAGACATCTGTCTCTAGATGTGTCTCTGGCACATCTAGAGACAGAATTATTTCTCTGCCCTTTGAATCTTGGCTGTCCTCCTGACCCACTGTGGCCAGCAGAGTGTTGGCGATGGCGAGCCCGTTCTGAGCCTGGGACGCGAGAGCTCTTGCTTACCTGCTTACTCCCTGGGAACCTTCCCCACTGACAAGTGACGCAGGCTAGGCTGCTGGAGGATGCGAGGCTGTGTGGAGCAGAGATGAACCCATTCCATCTGAGGCCAGCCTATATAAGCCCCCTGCAGGTGTGTGACTGAGCCACAACCTGATCCACCAGGCCTGGCCCAGATTGGTGGAACTACCCAGTTCCACCTTAGAATCGTTGTCATTGTTTTAAGGCACTAATTTGGGGGAGATTTGTTACACAGGGCAACGGTTTATTTTCTGTGTGAACTTAGAAGATGTTTTTGGATGAGATAAACGTTTAAATTGGTGAACTTTGAGGAAGGAGAAAGCCCTTAATCATTGAGCGGGCCTCATCCGATCAGTTGAAGACCTGAACGGAGCAAGAAGCCTGGCCTCCTCAAGCAGGAGGAAATTTTCCAGCACACTGGTTGGACTTTGTCTACACCATCACTTCTCCTGTGTCTCCAACCTGCTGGCCCACACTGCAGATTTTGGAGTCTCCAGTCTCCACAGTTGTGTGAGCCAACTCCTAAAATAAATCTCCTTCCACATATACATACATTTCACTGGTGCTGTTTCTCTGGAGAACCCTGTCTAATATACACACAACAACCGATATACTTGCCTGTATGGTTTATCTTTCCACAAAGGGAATGAACCACCTCATTCCCCATCCTTCTAAAGCTGCTTCATCTTGGCTGGTGCAGAATCTTTCTACCACAGAGCTGCTGTGTCTCCTCACCTTGAGCCCCTCTCCTCACTGGGGAGACTGAACCATTCGACTCTGTCTCTCTGTCCTGAAATGTCAGGACTCTTACTGGAACCATCAGTTGTACTCCATTCCTGCCAGGTGTCTGTTGTTATCATGCTAGAGACTCTTGCCACCTGCCTTCAATTAAATGGATGGAGACTAGGGTGCCTGGGCGGCTCAGTCGGTTAAGTGTCCAACTCTTGATTTTGGCTCAGGTCATGATCTAACCATTCATGAATTTGAGCCCTGTGTCACACTCTGTGCTAAGAGCACAAAGCCTGCTTGGGATCTCTCTCTTTCTCTCTCTCTGCCTCTCTCTCTCTCTCTCTCTCTCTCTCTCAAAATAAATAAATAAACATTATAAATAAATAAATAATAAATGGATGGATGGATGGAGACTTCATGAGGGTCCTCCAATCCTCTTCTAGTCTCAGGTGCTGCAAAAACCCATTCCGAAGACTTTTATGCCAACTTTTGTTCCAATTATTCTCTTGTGTTGGTCCTCCTACTGTAGAATTTCCACTCTTTCTGATTGACCCTGCCAGGGAAGAATCTGAACCCTCCCTGCTGGTTGAAGAGAGGGGACTATTGCAGAATCAAACAGCTCTCCCATGCCCTGGCCCCAGCCTCTCTCTCTTCCCCAGGTCTGGAGGGCCTCCCACACCAGTGCCCCTGAGGTCGCAGTGCCTTGTGCTCACTTCCCTTTATAGCAGGCCTTTGGTCCCAGTCTTTCCAGATTTAAATTGCCCTAAGAACAAAAATGCTGGCTTCCTGTAGCATCCTCCTTGACCTTCCCTAGCTGCTGGATAAGCATGTGCAAAGGAGCTGAAGCAAGACAGACACTTTTCCCATTCCCATGTCCTTATTCTCTTGGGGTTAATAACATTTCCTCTAGTCCTTCAGCGTCGAGCAATAGGCAATGGTAATCTGCCATGATTACCAAGAAAGAAGCAGGGACAGTCCACAGTTCTGGGTCTGTCACTGCCTCATGGGCTATGATGGGGCTTAAAGGAGGGGGCTTAAAGGAGGGCATCGTGACAAATGGAAGCTTCCTGATCAATGCTTGGATATCCACGTACTGAGTCCTGAGTGCCCTGGCCACTGCTCTTCCCAGAATTCATGCCATACATCGGCAGCCTTGGTCTCCAAGGAAGTGACATAGGTAGGCATGGGCTATGTCAGATGTAGCCTATAAAATGGTGCAGCGATTGTGGAACACAGCATGACAGTTCCTCAAAAAATTAGACACGAATTCCCGTACAGTTCATCAATTCCATTTCTAGGTACATATCCAAAGAGTTGAGAGCTGGGAATCGAACAGATATTTGTATACCCATGGTCACAGCAGCATTATTCAGAATGCCAAAAAAGATTCATCCAAACCAAATGACGGATGAATAGATAAGCAAAATGTGGTATACGCATGAAATGCAATCTTTTTCAGCCTTAAGAAGGAAAAAGGTTCTGACACATGCTACAACACGGATAAACCTCGAGAACATAATGCTAAGTGAAACAAGCCAGACACAAAAGGACAAACATTGTGTGGTTCCCCTTATGTGAGGCAACCTCTAAATCCATAGAGACAGAATGTGGACTTGTGATTACCGGGGGCTGGGGGAGGAGAGTATGAAATGACCGTGCAATGGGTAGTTTCAGTTTCAGTTGATGAAAAAGGTTTGGAGAAGGATACTGGTGACAGTGGCACAACAATGTGAATGACCTTACACCATTGAATTGTACACTTGTAAAGGGTTAACATGGTAAATTTTATAGTGTGTCTATTTTGCAGCAAAAGAATTAAAAAGCGGTTCAGTGCGCACTAAATCAGGAGGAAGGATGGCGTGACTCTGTGTGAGTGTCCAGGTCCGTGACTGCTTTTGATATTTGCCATTATCCACGGTTCCTCCTGCCTTACCTTTCGGCCTGCATAAAACAGTCACTAAGGAATCAAGGATGACACCACGTTGTCTCTGCAATGTGGTGCCATGAAGCCATGACCCTGCCCTCCAAGGGCTACCATTAGGAACGCCAACCCCTGCCTCAATTACTTCAATGGCTTCTCACTGCTCTTGGTAAAAGACGAGGCTCCTTGAAAAGGCCTGGAGGCTTTGCAGCTCTGAGCCACATCTGGGAATGCTCACCAGCGCTCCCTCAGCTCTGCCACCGTGACCTTCCCGCCCTTCACACTGCCGAGATTATTCCTGCTTGAACATGTTCTTCTCTCTCTGCTTAGTTAGCATCTCCATTCTTCAGAGTATGCGCCTACTGTCTCTTCCACAGGAAACATTTCCTCACCTCAGGTCAGGTTAGATCCCCTATGACAGGTCCTTGCAACACCATATCCTTCCCTGGAAGCGTGCTCGTATTATTTGTTCGATTATTTGATTAATCTTCTGTCTTCCCTGCTAGGTGATAAGCTCCAGGAGAACAGAAACCCTCTAGTTTTTCTCACCATTGAATCCTGAGCTCATAGAGGGCCTGGCACGCAGTAAGCCCCTTGACCATTATTTGCTAACGAGCGAGTGAATAGAAAGATAACTAACGGAGACTAATTAAGTTAAGGTCTCTTCAAATTAAGTTAAATGTTTATAAGTCAGTTTAGAAGTGACTTGCCCATCCAACACCATGCTGTTCTGGATGCAGGTGTAGGGCTCAAGGGTAGGCTGCCCAAGATGGGCCACTTTGGCATGAAGATTATTTGAGTTAAAAAGCAATCAAACCCCAGCAGATTCAGGAAAAGCTCTTTACTTCCTCTCTCAATTGCATAAAAGAATTTAGATAGAGGACCTGCTCCAGCAAGAGAGCTATCACCGTACGTAACTACAGTATAATATGAACTAGGTACTGTAGAGAAGGAGGAACCTAGCAAGACCTGTTTGATCAAAGTCCTCTCTTTGCCCCATTGTTTCTGAGTGGCCCAGCAAACATTTGTTTACCAAACATTGACTTCTTTTCATTCTTTCTGAAGATTGCATTTCTTCCCTTTGAAGACTTGGCCCCCTATTCCCTTCTCCTTAGTTCAAGATGATATGTATACCTCATTTTGCCCATCTTTAAAATTTCCATGTCTGTGTGGGGATTTCCCATGAGTATGCTATTAAATTTGATTTTCTCCTGTTAATCTGTCTCGTGTCAATTTGATTCTTAGTCCAGCTAGAAGAATCTTGAAGGGCAGAGGAAATTCTTCCTCCCTAACCTAAAACAAATAGAGAAAATTAAGATCATTCCAAAGCAAGAAATGTAATACATTTTAGATTGACAGTAAAAGGAAACCTATTGACGGTAGGTAGGGGTTCTTTTACCACATTGCATATCTATGCTGATTTTTTAAAAAAAATTATAAGCACATTTTGAAACCAGAATACATTTGATTTTCTCACACTGGTGGTCATTGATCTGCATTCATATTTAAGAAGAAATGGGGGCGCCTGGGTGGCTTAGTTGGTTAAGCATCCGACTTTGGCTCAGGTCATGATTTCACAGTTCGTGGGTTCCTGCCCTGCGTCGGGCTCTGTGCTGATAGCTCAGAGCCTGGAGCCTGCTTCTGATTCTGTGTCTTTCTCTTTCTGCCCCTCCCCTGCTCAAGCTCTGTCTCTCCCTGTCTCTCAAAAATAAATAAATGAAAAAAAATTTTAAGAAGAAAAGCCACTGAACTCAGGAGAAATCTATTTAACCTGCAAAGTATTCAGAAGTTGCTGGAAAAGCTTAGCTCCTGTACAGTCTAGTGACCTTGTTAAGCAGGTATGTTAAACACTCAAATGTATCATTTTCTACAGGTGTTTTTGGTAAAAACGTTCTTTTTCCTTTTTCATGTCCTACAGGAAACCTCATTATCCTTCTTGTGACCCTGTAGGCCTCTCATTTTCTTTTGGCTTGTTTGCAAGTTTTGAAATATTAACTGCATCTCCTGCTTCAGGAAAGGTTGCCTGGCTACTGTCCATTTTTAGAGCGTTAATTCTTTTACTTTGCCATTGCTACTTGGAATAACGGCATTTAATGCATTTTCAAAGAACCCAGGCATAATTAAAAATCTCTTATCTTTATTAAGTACAGCAGTAGTTATTCTCATTTGGAAGACTAAGGAATATACATTGGGGGATATGTATCAATTTTGAATCATGTTGAAACTAAATTAAAATGTCAAAAGGTGTCAGTCATCATGAAATTGAGGGAAGGAGGCTGTCAGACATAGGATTCCAGCTTTTTTTTCAAATTTATTTTTATTTATTTTGAGAAAGTTACAGAGAGCAAGAGGGGCAGAGAGAGGAGACAGAATCCTAAACAGGCTCCACGCTGTCAGCACAGAGCCCAACACGGGGCTCGAACTCACGAACTGTGAGATCATGACTTGAGTTGAAATCAAGAGTCCAATGCTTAACTGACTAAGCCACCCAGGCGCCCCAGGATACCAGCTTTTAAGTGAGGTAGGAATAAAGAAGAGTAAATGAGCAAAAATGCCCAAGGGACCGGCTATCAGCTTCATCTCTCAGCTTTCAAAATTATCTAGGAAGGGAAAACTATATAATGGTGAAATTTGTAGCCAATATTGAGGTCTACGAGATAGTGAAATGTTGAGCAACAAAGACATCAAGAAAATTTATTCAGTGGCTTTTTAAAAACATTCTCTAGTAAATTCCAGACACTATGCTCCACTAGGCAGGAGGGAGAACACTGCATAAAACAACTCCCCTGGGGACCTTGAACTATGATATAAATGAACACAGAAAGGCATTTGCCTGCTTTAGCATTTCTCAAAGTGAACGTCCACTGTGAGATGCTAGGAGAGATTACAGCAGGACTTCTCAGACTCTTTAATATGTTAATGAACACTGGGAATCATTTCTAAGAATGGGGTAATTATGCAGTGGTTCCTAAATTTATTTGAAGATACCATCTTGGTTTTGTGCTTTTGCTTTGCAGTCGTGGGTCTGTTTTTGGAGGAACAGTTTGTGAACTTGTGAGACCAGTCTAGCCTGAAACACATGCTGGAAAATGCTAACATGAAAAATAGAGACATATTTGAGCTTTAAAGAATTTTAGAAATCTCTTCATCAAATATTTACTAAGTGCTTGAATCACTGAGAAACGGTATGAGGCCCCATATCAGGCAGCTCTAAAATCCAGAGCCTTTTCATAGGGGCTAATAGCCAAAAAGCGGAATGACTCAAGTGTCCATCAACTGACAAGTGGTATATTCATATAAGTGAATAGTATTCAGCCATAGAAAGAAATGAAGAGCGGATACATGCTATGGCATGGATGAACCTTGAAAATGGTATGCCAGGTGAAAGAAATCAGGTATAGAAGGCTACATATCATACAATTCCAGTTACACAAAATGTGCACAATAGGTAAATCCAGAGACAGAAAGCAGATAGTGGTTTCCAGAGACTGGGAGAGAGGGGATGAGGTGTGTCTGCTAATGAACATGCGCTCTCTCTTAGGAATGAGGGGAATGTTCTGGAATTAGTGACGATGGTTGAACTACCTTGTGAATATACTAAAAGCCACTGAATTTTACACTTTTAAGAGGGTGATTTTTATAGCATGTGAATTTTATTTCAATTAAAAAAAATCTGAGTCCCCACCATACCGAATGGTTACCCCTCCCATATTATAGGAACTGAGAACAGCACAACCTTTTCTTGTCAACAATTATATTTAATGAAGATACTGTTATTTACAGAAGATATACATACATACAATTCCTACACATTAAATGTAGCCTAATTGTGAAAAGAGGAAAAAATGTACTCCAAAATTACATACTAAATAAAATAAATAAAAAGTAATCATTTGGCACAATATCTATTATATAGCAAATAAATAACTCTATACCATCGATTGAATGAACTATTTACAATCTATTTGAAAGTGCAAAACAATTGCTGAAAATTAAGATATCTGTAATAACATTTAAGTCCAGAAAATATGTGTTTTTTTAGTCAGTAACAATAATTAGCCAATAGTAAAGATTTTTAATGCCCAGGAAAATATTTTAATTTTGAAAAATGTTGTGTGCATATTGTGCTCTTTTGAAATGTTCTTTTCTTATCTTAACGCTGGCAATTTTTAGAACCTTGGAGTTTCTTAGTGGAATTCTTATGTATGTAATCCTGATTTGTGAGTTTAAAAAAGTTACATTGTAAACATAAATATTATTCTATATATCATCCAGAAATTATGGACCAGTCCTCCCTAAATTACATCAATAGCCATAATGTTTTATAGTAATGTGGTTGGGTTCAATTCCTTCAGAGGTAAGACTATGAAGATGCTAGAATACAAGTTATGGTTTGGATTTATGTGATTCCTCAACACCTTCCAAGACCCCCATGCTCCAAAATCAAGGTTGAGATAAAATTGTGAAACTATACCACCACAGCATTTGTAGCACATCTCACTCGGCCAACTCTCTGAGAAAAACTGTCAGGGGCTTGACATGTCTCTTGACAATGGTGTTTCTACCATTATCATCGGGACTTAATTTATGTTTCAGCAAAGAGGATGGCACAATTGGAAATAAAATAGTGTGACTACAAATTGGAGATTCCTATGCTAGAGTGTGAAAGCTTTATGCAAGTCAAAGAATTTCTTCTCTTACTATGACGCTGGTACGCTGCAGCCCTGACATGTCTCAGGGTGCGTTTCTGCTTGTTTTGTAGAATTTTCTAGTGACAATACAGTCAGTAGTAGCATAAATGGCATTTTTGAAAGACTGTGGACTGGAGGCAAACCATTGCTCTGGGCACTTTAAATGTCTACGGTCGACGAGGCTCTAATCTGTGTGACATCTGTGATAAAGTTCTCTGGTTGTCAATCACATTTAATTGCCGGACATAATTCCGGACATCCTGATGGTTCTTATTAGCTTGAGCTGCATCAGGATCTGTTGAAAGAGAAGAGAGCAAATTGGCATTGTGTAATATATGCATGTAAGACACAGCTTTATTTTCTCCAATTATTTGTTACATTTACCATGGATTCCAAGTTTCCATTGAAACCTTTCAACATACCATATTCATTGAAATGTTTCCACTGGGATATTCCATCTCCTCTCTCCTACCCTTTTCTTCTCTGGAATCACCTATTTTGGTAATTTTCCTTTGTTGTAAAAAAATGGCACCAAATTAAAGTGAAAGCATCACCTGATAGCCCCTGGTTATACATTAAAAATTGCTTCCTCTTTCCATCCCACTGTGTCTCACACTTAGCTCTCTTCTCCCTTTGATACAGACAAGGACTAATGGCAAAAGACGTAGTTTTTTTCTTTTTTAAAAAGTTTTATTTATTTATTTTCGACACAGAGAGGGAGTGGGAAGGGAGGAGAGAGGAAGAAAGAGAATCTCAAGCTGATAGGACAGAGCCTGATGTGGGGCTCGAACTCACAAACCATGAGATCATGACCCGAGCGGAATCCAAGAGTAGGACGCTTAACTGACTGAGCCACCCAGGCGCCCCAAGACATAGTTTACAGTAGCTCCTAACAAAAGTGCTTAACACCTGGGCTGAACTGAAGCAAGCCAGTGAGATTAATAAATCTGACTCTCCTTGTTACTTGCAAAGAGTATACAGTATCACTGCATAGATGTGTGCTCTTCAAGACTGTTCACATGTAAGGAAAAGCTCAGCTCATGCGCTGAAGTCATAACTTCTGCTAGACCTTCGATTTCCTGATGCTACTTGTTCGGAAATCCCAATTACTATTCTATTCTCACCTACTTCCCCAAGCATGTAAGCAGTGGAGCCATCTGAAGTTCACAGATTTCTCCAAAACCAGGCTGAAAGAAGAATCAAATAAGTGTCCAGAGCCCTCTGCAGAGAATATATATGGGTGAGGAAGGCCAAATCTGACAGTGGTGAACTGGAAACCCAGGTCCCTTTGAAAGTGACCATTCAGCTCCCGCATGATGCTGCTGTCTGGGAATCTGCATTCTGAGTTGCCAGATCTTCCTATTTTTCTAGAGAAATGAGAAGTCTGGATTTCTTTCCTGGAATTTTTTAATGGCAACATTATTTCCAAATAAAAGGGGAAACATGTTCTGTGTAGACCCAACACTTCTGCTGTGGTCCATGGGCTACCTCTGCCCCATAGATCACCAGTAGGGGGCTCTTTTCTAAGCAGGGCACTGACATCACTCCCAAAGACACTTAGAATGCCATCTGCATATGGGGTGGAGGGTAGTGTTGCAGGTCTGAACACAGAATAGCAGAGAGAAAATACAAAGGCCCCTACTTGCTTTAGGAAGAAACTCATCAGTATAATTATCACATATAAATAATACCACAGTGTTTAATTCCTCGCTTTTTCCCTGGCAGTGTACTCTATATGTACAATATACTGTAATTACATTGTACATATTCCCACAATGTTTACAAATCTATTCCTATAGCTTTATCTATAGACTGTTGACTTCAGAGCTGAGCAGCTGTTGTTTACCAGCAGTTACTGATAACTTCAACATATGCAGTGGATATTGTGTGTGTGTGTATATATATATATATACACACACACACACATATATATAAAATCCCCCCAGCCCACCCCCACTTTTCTAGGAGAAGATGTAGGAGAATGTAGGATTTACTTCCAAAGAAGCTTATGGAACAAAACATATTCTATCACAGTTCTTCGATCTCACTGAGAACCTTCCCAAGGCTACAAACCCTCTCAGGCACAGAAATTTTGTGTTTCATTTCAGGAATTTCCTAGAGCCCCAAAGGGCCATGGGTTCATGGGCCTTGTTGTAGACTGACATCACTTATATATTCTCATATTTCACTTGTATGGCTGCGTTAAGACCATGTCTTTATACATACAGTAAATTACTAGATGAAGAGATGTGAGACATTTTAATCCTTGCAGAATCCACGCAGGAACGGTTGACGACATGCAAGACTATTCCCATTTTGGAAGGAAGAGGAGGCACAGTCATTTGAGTAAAATTTTTAAAGGGCTACTTGCTCCCTAAGGAATGATTACTTTTCATAGATTTTTTTTCCCCCTCTGTACATTAAAAAGTCAGCAGTTTTCAGTTCTGGCATCCTGCGTTAGCAAACCCTCACTTTGAGCCAGTCCTGGGCTAGGGAGGGTAAAGACAGCTCTGGTTAGTAAATTGAGAAACTTTTAGCCTCTTTTAGCACAAGGTTTATTGGAAGGGACAGTACTGGTAGCCTCAAAGTCACGTCCATCTCAAATGATCATGTTGGCTTAATGACCCAAATGACTTCAAGTGACTCATACAATGAATTTAGCAAAGAACTTTTATAGGGGCCACCTTCTGACTCCCAGCCCAGCTCGAGGGAGCCAAAGCTCCACCCCCACCCAAAGTCCCAGCCCAGGAGACAGCAGCACTGGTCTGGCGAGCTGATCTGGTTCTGTGATGCAACCTAATCCCAATCAGTTTAAGGTTGCTATTTATTATTGGTAATAGTTTTATATTAAAGCATTGTATGGCAGCAGTTATTTTGCTATATGTTCAGATTTAGGAAGAACATCTTAAATTCACCTGAGAATACTAGAAATAGAATATGAATTCCTGCTATGGGACCTTTTACAAATGTGTTATACCCATTAATGCATTCTTGCAACACCCCAAGAGACAATAAATATTATCTTTCCCAGTTTATAAACGACAGAACTGAGTCATCAGGAGTTGATGTGAGTTTCTCAACATCAAGCAGTGAGTCATAAAGAGTTGCTTTGAGGCAGGATTCGTTGGTGATCATGCCTTAGTCGTCTCTAGTCACACTAGAATGAGCAAATTTATTCTCTTTAAGTTCATTCATAAAATAGTATTTCTATGGTTAGTTTCTAGTTCTACAGCTAGAAAATCCTTCAACTGAAGGCTTCTATCCCATGAGAATTCATGGTCCAAAGTGCCCCTGACACAATCAAATACTACCCAGACTTCTAGAATGTCTCAGTAGCCTCATTAAAAAGGACTTAATCACCCAGATCTAGATTGCAGCACACGGTAGCATTTAACTTACTGAAGGGCTGGCTCCTGCAGTATCTCACTGTTCTGGCAGTATTCGCAATCATGCGCTAAAAAGAATAGAGAAAAAAAGGAAGAATGAAATGCAAGTAAGCTTAGTGTATAGTCCATAAAGGAAACCAAACCATGATTTATTTCAGTAACACCTGAGCCCGTGAAAAACATTCTGTTCTGAGACATTGACTATCTGGAGGCAGCTGGTTGATGTAGAACAGGTTTCATTACTTGAAAGAGGCATCTATAGTCACACATACAAGGCACTTCTCAGATGAGGAGTACTAATGGCATAATTCTAGTTGAGTTGTTTGTGCCTCTGACATAAAAATCAGTCTGTTGTTTCTCAGACTGTGTCTTACTCCTCAGGACTCGTTTTCACCATCCCTTCCCAGAGGTCACTGTGAACTTGTAAGCGAATTTGTGACTATCCGAGATTTGGAGAGGGTTAGTTTATCAAGTGCCTCATAAGAAACAGGATTCAGTAATGAGGCATTAGATTAGACTTAATATAATCAAAATATTCTACCTATACATTTTTCTGAACACTGTGCATTACTGACCCTTCTAATCTTCCAGCCAAAGTGTGTGTTTTAATGTTAATCTCAATTATCTGATTTCCTCTCTCCTTCCTTCTTCTTCCTTTCTGATCATAACACTAATGTGTGCACATTTGAGAAAATGAATAAAAGTTAAAAGCAAAGTAGAAGTCACTTAGAATACACCTCACAGAGTCACTTCATTAATATTTTAGTACAATTCCTTCTAATGCTTTAAAAATAAGTAAGTAAAAATTTTTCAAACAATTGAAGTCATATTTTACATATGTATTTCTGTTGTGATATACATTTTTTTCACGTGGCATTGTGACTGTTTTCCATGTCACTTGCATTTTAAAGCATTTTTAAAAAACGGGTAGGTATTCAACTTTATGGATGGATGGTAACTTATTTAACCTTTGTTAATTTTGTCATTAAGTGATCCTCTCAGTTTCTTTGTAATGTTTTGGTTGCCATAAAGACTTACAAGTGAATTTTTTTTTTTCAACGTTTATTTATTTTTGGGACAGAGAGAGACAGAGCATGAACGGGGGAGGGGCAGAGAGAGAGGGAGACACAGAATGGGAAACAGGCTCCAGGCCCTGAGCCATCAGCCCAGAGCCCGACGCGGGGCTCGAACTCACAGACCGCGAGATCGTGACCTGGCTGAAGTCGGACGCCTAACCGACTGCGCCACCCAGGCGCCCCACGAGTGAATTTTTTATACTGCACTCAACTTAGTTTAAGACAAAAGAAGAAAGGAGGAAAAATACGAAGGGCAGACGCATGGGGAAAAACATCCATGAGACCATTTCTCAGCCAGAATGTATGCACGTTTCTTGCTGATGGTATTTGAACAGCAGCTGGGACCCCCAGACTCTGTGTATTGTCTCAGGACACCTTTGCTGCTCAGACTCTAAAGGGGGTCCCGCGGAGATGGTGGATTAATTCTAACACGAGCAGAAAATTGATCAGGCTCCAGCCAGGGAAAGAGATTTTCTTATCTCTGAGTGGCCATGTAATTCTAGTCCTTGCTTTCTTCTCTCATGGACCCTTGGCTTGCCAAAGTATACAAAATGACTGAGAAATCTTCTGTAGTGTTAAAACAGACAAGCAAACAAAACCCCAACTTATTTGACAGGGAAAAAAAACTCACAGAAGAGTCAAAGCTTTACAAGTGTATGTGAACACTGATCGCAGCCTGCTGAATACTGAGGTTTTGCGGACTCTGTCAAGCATTAAGTGACATGCGTCTGCACTGGGTAATTTCTCATACACAGAGAGGCAATCGGAAAAGTCTGAACGTCGTTTTCATAAAAGATCCTAAAAACCAGCATGTCTGTTGGTCAGCATGTGAAATATACTACAAATACCTCCAAGAAAACGTAACATGCAATGTAGAATTAGCCTCTGACATATGGAGCCCTGAAATAAACAGTAACTATGGTAATTTTCCTGCTAATTTACTGTAAGTTGTTTTTTCACTTCTGTAAAGGCTTTGCATCGGAAGGGCACGAGTATATTCCGTGTGGAATTATTGTAATTCTTCAGATACTGAACGGAGTGTAATTACTGAAAACCCAGGGAAATGCTGCCAGAGTTGCCCCTCTGAAGAATAAATAAAACAATTAGCAGGGGTCAGAAACCTCTTCCTATACCATTTTGTAGGCAGTAATTGTTCTGCTTTTTAGTTTTGAAAGCTAAAACATTTCATTCTGACTTCGGGTTTAGACTACTCTTTACAGCTATACTCTGAGGCTTCATAATTTTTAGCGCATCACGTGCTTTAAAATGTGAGAACAATTGTTTAAATCAGTAATTTCCAGCTCTGGAGTTCATTCTACCTTTCTAAATCTTTGATTAATTCTAACAATGGTTTTAATTTTGACGTATCCTTTTTAATTGTACTCAGAGGTAACTTCAGTTTAACTTTGAAATCCAAACCTGGCTTTGCAACAAGGCCCATTGTTTTTCTCCGTGAGGTCCGCAGGGAAATGCTGCAATATGTAAACCCTCGGTAACCGCCTGTGAACCCCACCAGCACTGCCAGGCGATGCATAGTTATGGAATGCTTTCACAAGGCCAAAGAAGGGTTAACTTGATATTTTGACTCCACCCTCTTTTGCACCCATGGACACCTGCACTATGCTGTTAACAGCTGCACCCAACTACCAGGCTCTCTCCTGGGTTGCCAAAAGAGGCTTCAGAAGTCCCCTTCTTCAAGTGTTTGCAAGGTGCATAATGCCTTTTATAGCCTGCCTGTCAACAGCAGCTTCCCACCGTTCGGATGCATCCAGCGAGAGCTACTCGTTCTCGCCAAGGCCAGCCCCTTCCATTTTTAGACATTTCTAACTATTAGACATTTCTTTATCATTCTCAGTCAAAGTCATTTTCCCTCTGCTTTTCACCCACCGATCCTCGTTGTGAGCTCTGGAGCCACAGCGTATACATTTAGTTCCTTCTTATCAGGACAGTTCTTCAAACACGAGAAGACAACCATTGTGGATGTCTCCCCACCTCCCAAGTCTTTTCTGGTTCAATCTATATATTGCCAATTCTGGGGCACCTGGGTGGCTCAGTCAGTTAAGCACCTGACTCTTTTATTTTTTAATTTTTTTTTAACGTTTATTTATTTTTGAGACAGAGAGAGAGAGACAGAGCATGAACGGGGGAGGGTCAGAGAGAGGGAGACACAGAATCTGAAACAGGCTCCAGGCTCTGCGCTGTCAGCACAGAGCCCGACGCGGGGCTCGAACCCACGGACTGCGAGATCATGACCTGAGCTGAAGTCGGCCGCTTAACCGACTGAGCCACCAAGGCACCCCAGCACCTGACTCTTGATTTCGGCTTAGGTCATGATCTCTCACGGTTTGTGAATTTGAGCCCCGCCTCGGGCTCCATGCTGACAGTGTGGAGTCTGCTTGGGATTCTCTGCCTCTCTCTCTCTCTCTCTCTCTCTCTCTCTCTCTCTCTCTCTCTGTGTCTGTCTCTGCCCCTCCCCTGCTCTCTCTCTCTCCCCCAAAATAAATAAATAAACTTCAAAATAAAATAAAAGTTGTGAAGTATTGCCAATCGCTTTAACAATTTTCCATAAGACCTGTTTGGGTCTCTTTAAGGCAGTCTCTAGCACGATGCCCTGGATTAAGCAAATCACAGAGTGCAGAAGAATTATTTTCCTTCCTTGATCTAGATGATGCTACAGGTCTGAGTCCACAATTTAAAGAAAAGTCACCTTACTGACATCTGTTGAACTACTAGCGGATAAAACCTCCGAACCCATTTCATTGAGCTGTTTGGACACAGCTTCATTCTCTGTAGATGTGCAGTTGATTTCTTGGCCCAAAGTGGAGGATTTTGCATTTATCTGCTTAGAGTCTTTCTATCCTTCTGCAGACTTAAGCCTTACATGTTGTTTTTGACGGCAAACAGCCATTCATTCACTGGTGTTCTCAGTTAAGGTTGGCAGAAACTAAGGTTACAGAGAAACACAGGCTTTGTTATCCAACTACCACAGCAGGGATGAAGCCAAAGATTATACCCTAGGCTCGCTGATCCTGCCGGAGCAGGCTGGCCCGCCTGGAGCAGGCCAGGCAGCTTTCCTATAATGCCAGGCGGTGGGGAAATACTTGCTTACTCCAAGGCAGAGCCTCCCATCTCTTTCCCGCATCTCAGCAGCCCTGAGGTTTATGACACACTCCCTTTCGAAACTGGCTTATTAAAATAGCAGTTTGTACGTGGGGGGTGAAGTGAGGAGAATATGCTCCTTTCGAAGGCGCTCTCACCATCAGTATAGGTGGACGGCGTGACCCCCCCCCACTCCACACCTGAACTGATTTTGATGTGTCCCCACCACCCCCACTGGGAATCTCCACCTCAGAGCTGCAAGGGCCCTCGCCAAGAAAGCAGTCCACAGTTAGAAGTTAGAACCTTGGGGTTCCACGTTTCAGATCGCACACAGCCACCCCCTTTTTCCAGAGACTAATTCTAGGTCCAGGTCTTCAGCGTATATTTGCACAAATTAATATGTTCGTGCGGTTCCTCACCCGGGAGGCTAGGAGATGGGCCCACAGGAAGGCTGATGAATTTCCCTCAGGACATGAACTCATGGAGGGACGCTCAGGAAGAAAAAGGAGGTAGCAAGCCAAGGACTCTGTAACTACCCTCAAGTTCTTATTTCTTTAGCTGAAAACAGAGCGATTCAGAAGCAGAAGTCTCTCCCAGGGCCTGCCTTACAAGATGCCCAGTACAAAGGTGCTGTCCATAGGAAGGGGCGAGTGGCTGTCTGTACTCCAACCCGGCACAGGCAAGTGGCCCTGAGGCTGCAGTTCCAAACACATTTCCCTCCAGCTCTGATGCAGGTAATTCCCCTTGAATCCTGTGAGGGGTCGGAGGCGCTTCTCAGACTGGGCCCTTGGCCTGGACCTCCCTGTTTACCTTTCTGTGGTACCGCGCCCTCAGGAGGGGGCTGGCCAACTTCTGCCTTTGTGCCTATCCAGACAAGTTGATAGCCTAGCAGGCTGTCTCCAGCTTTTCTGGCCACCTCTATACTGACTTTGGTCCCCCGGGGCCCAGCTTTCCCTTAGCTCTCCCATCCTTGAAGAGGAACAGGCTTTTCTGTCTATTTTTCAAGTTCAGACCAGCAGGCCCTCCAGGCAATGCCACCTTGCACTGTTACACTCTCTTGACCTCCCTCCCACAGACAGACAGCTGCCAGGACAGCCGCCCTCTTCACAGGCTATGTGGCCTCTCAGCTCGGAGTCCTTTGAGGAGCCGCTCCTGGACTTCGGCCCTCTTTTAAATGCCTACCCTGAACAGTTTGGCCTTTCCTTCTCTCGCCACTTGAGATCTTTGCCAACCTTGTTCTTAATGTTCCCACGTTCCCTTTTCTTATTTCTGCCCCTACTGATTTGACTCTGCGTCCATCTGAATGCCTATCAAATACAAAAAATCTCCGTCAATAATTCCTTGCTGAGCATGTGTAAAACCACATCTATATCACCTGATTATTTTATCAGATCCTCACATATTTAGGACAGGACTTTTTTCCCCCACAAGATCTAGAAATATATAGTCTCTCACCTACAAGGATGGTGCCCATGATAGCAACCAAGTAGAATTAACTGCATGGTAAGGAACAGAGATAAAAGACAAAAAGGCCCAGGAGCTCAGCCAGGCTCCACTATATGCATTTTTGAGGAAGAACCCTGAGCCCTGTCCCCTGGCTATGGATCTTTAATATCCAAGAGGTGTGTGACATACAGATATGCACATGTAACGTACAAGATGTTCACGGTACATTGTACATATCATGGCCATGGGACATGGTAGCTCAGGTGCCTGTCCAGGCAAATGCAGACTATTGTGCTTCTCTGCATTCAGGAAAGGACAATGAGAGGCAGACACAGCACCACAGGTAGGAGGGGAGGTAGGATGATGTCCAGTTAGGAACAGAAAGAAGGCTGAGGGAATCATCTTGCATAAACTATCAGTAATGCAAAGTGCTTGGGAAATTCCGCTTAATCAAATGTTCTAATAAAATAGAAAACACTTTTGGATTAAATCCCAAACTGGAATATAACTGGGTTATTCTTTTATTGGGTGCTAGAGAAGTATCAGTGAACAAAACTGATTAAATACCTGGTCTAGGACACTTATATTCTAGTGGGGAAGACAGACAAGTAAAGAAGAATGTTTGAGGGTGGTCAGGAAAGACCACTTGGAGGAGGGGACACATGAGCTGAGACCCGAATGATGAGAAAGCCCAGATAGATGAAGACTAGAAGAGAGACAGTTTCAGGCAAAGGTAGCAACTCAATGCAAAGGCCCCGAGGCAGGGAAAAAAAAAAAAAAAAGAAAAAAGGTTGGTTTTGCCAACTTGGATTGAATACAGAGAAGATGAAGTGTGAGGTGAGGCTGGATGGTGCTCAGGGTAACAAGTCTGGATTTGATTACATTATGTTGTATTTAACATGGTTTTGTTTTCCTCTTGATATAGCTCAAGTTACCTCTCTTTGTGCCTTTGGACATCTCTTTTATTACTATTGTAAACTAGTTTCTATATCTTTTTTTGCTTTTAATATTTCACATGTTTATGTTTTACCTTCTTCACTATAAATAATTTCCTAATGGTCAAAGATGATGGGATTTCTTTGCATTTCCTAGCAAAACCCTTTGCCAGAACAGTCAACACATACTGCATTGCTTTGAAACATATTTTTTGGAAAATCTGCTTTTAGCCCCAGTTTGTGAGTTCTATATAAAGAGATAAACTTGCAAGGTCCTCTTGTAGGTTTTTATTGTGTTGGAAAGTTCTGAGAACTGCATGTATTTGAACATTTTGATTTTTACTTGGAGGTTCTTTTCTCCATAGCTTGATTTAATCTGATGCTTTCTCCATGGATCTTGTAATAATATTATTGGTGATAGAAAACATATCATTGCTAGTTACATAATGCTGTAATTACTGATACAGAAATAAAAGGATTCAAAGCATTTCTCTTTCCTCAATGAGTTAGCTTCTGTTACTGTTTCCAGAAGTGTAGAAGCTTGCCCCATGCCTCTCATTCCAAATAAAATGACTATCTTAAAATAATGTTCATAAATAAATACACCTAAATATGGGTATGTCTGAAATAGAACCAACCTCCTAATACAGTAGCATCCGTGGCTATCAGCATGCTTTATGCAGCCTGGGATAGTGGCAGCCAGCCAGCATATTATCCTCTAATCCTTTGCTAGTCTACCTCCTAAATGTTATAAATATTCATGTATGCCATAGAAAGATACAAAGGGCTTTATTCAAACATTTTTTTGAATACTCCTTTATGTTCCCCCCAATGAAAGAATGTCTGCCTTTTTTTTTTTTTTTTTTTGCATAAGGATCAGAGTGTGAATTCTCTTTTGTTCATACTCATAAATCCTGAAAACCAATATGCAACAAATTCTCTAATCCTCATTTCATACCTCAAGGGTAAAAAGGTTCAAAATAAAAATACTTAGGGCTGGCACAGTAGTTTGCTGTGACTGGGCAATGCTGCCACCAAGAAAAGGCATCTGTGTTCCTGGCTTCCCTGGTGACTTCTGCCCCTGGCAGGGGTTCCCTCTGGGGACACCGCCTACCAGCCCCACAAAGTCTGCCAGTTCTGCTCACCACCTTGGCCTGGCTGATGAATGACTGGGAAGTGGTGTGGACATCAACTTGAAAAGAGAGTTGTATCCTTCCCAAGACACACAGCGTCAGTGGGGGGCCACTAGTGGGAGTTGTATGTGGCAGGGGTGATGCTATGGGAACAGGGGTGGGCTTGTTTATGGGGATAGAAGGTGGGAAAGCTAACAACAAGTGCCAGGTTGGTCAAGGTCAGGTTTAAAAAACATAATCAAATCTTGTTTTGAAATTCCATTTCATTTACCAGTAACACTAAACTCACAGAAAGGTAATTGTAAAATTAAACTTTCTCGTGGTGTGATTTATTAAATGAAATACAATTTATAGTTGCTATAGTAGAGAACTAAACAGTTCTCTTTCAGTACTCCCTTCACTCTCTTCACCTTCTCCCTTTCCCCTTCCCTGCACCTGCAATGGGGTGGTGCTGGTCTGCCATTTTGGACCATGGTGATATGGCAAGGGAGGAGAAGCCGGGAACCTTGACTGCTTCATAAGCTATCACATTCGCTTAGACATTCACATGAAGAAAAAAAAAAAAAACAAAACTTAGCTTGCTTAAGCCATTGTCAATGGCTTCTGTTATCAAAGGTTTCTGTTATCAAAGCTGAACTGCTCTCCCGGCCGTTCAGTTGCTTTTAAGTTAAAGTGGAATCTCTCTGAGAACGGGATGTGAGGAGCAGGGTATGAAGGGTCTCCTCTCACAGGTAGGCATTTAAGAACCCATGGCTGTGGGCATGAAGTAGAGAAGTGGAGAAGTGGAGAAGTGGAGAAGTGGAGAAGGGGGATTCTCTTAATATCCAATGAATACGACTCTTCCTTTGAAGGTTACGGAGGCAACACCAAGATCTAAAAGCCCAGATGAAACAACTTTCATTCTCCTTGACAGATAGTTTTGCTATCCTTGTTTGTTCTGTTCAGTTAACTTTAATGATCAAAAGTTCTAAAGCTCAGTCAACTCTTTAGGAAACTCTGACTTCTACGCCTCTGTGCACATGTATATTTTATAGTCAAATAGTTGGCTCAGCTACCCCTCAGTTTGCATTTCTGCATAAGTGATCTGGAAGGTTCTTTACCTATTTGCTAAATCTTTCATTTCTGGAAAACAAGTTTTGAGAAATCAGGGAAATATGTTTAATTCTCCATACTAATAAGTGAGCAAGACAAAAGAATGTTTTTTCCTTTGACCAAAGAATTACTAAACTGACACAGTATTAGAGATGTTTGTACTCTGCCTTTGGAGGGGAAGACTGCTGAGGAAATATTTGCCACCTAGTATGGAGTCCTTTTGAGGAGGTGTGAACTCATGTGCTATTTCCTAATAAGCCGAAGACATGGAAACCTGTTGCCCAGCAATTGCTCGACCTCTTCACCAGGCTGGGCTTGCTCATTCCCAAAGCTGGATGGTCCAATCCTTACAGGATCACTGCATGATGTTTCCAGTTGCCCTGGAGTCATACATACCGGCTGGATACCAAGGAATCATGAGAAGAACAGTTTTCTGAGAAGAATTCTATAGCACTCTATGGCATACAGGAATGCTTACATGCCCTGGACCCACTGACAATCTCCAGACATGGAGAGAGTAGGCATGATCGCTACTTCCTGTTGGGGAAACGGACGCACAGAGAACTTATGGGGCCGCTATGGGGGACGAAGCTGAGAATTGAACCTCATGTCTCCTGAACTCCCAAGTCCTGAGCTTTTCCTGCAGTGCCACATTCACCACTGCAAACCATAACCCCAGGCAGATGCTTACCGACACAGAGATAAGGCTGTAACACCCCATCCATCCAGGCTGCAGCCAAAGGATTTAGAAGACAATGGAGCATTCCATTAACATGCACTTTGTAGCTAAAGATAGGTTTTGGCATGACCTGCTTTATTGCTTCACGGAAGATAAGAAAATAAACTGCAAAGTAACCAATGCCAGATAACAGCTTTTCCTTGATGAAGGGAGCTGCAGAATACTGAATACGTGCCAGTTTCATTTCTGTTATTTCTTTAAAAAATTGTTTTTGGTTGTGAAGATTTTCAAGTTCCCTCTCTGAACTTGGGCGAACTTTATTTATTTATACATTTAGATGAATACTCCGCAAGAAAGATCTGCCATGGAGTTGCCTTTTACCTACGTGCACTAAAGTCAGGCTCAACAGATAAACAATTCAAAGGCATCCTAGGGAAGTCTAGCTCTACAAACGTGACAACAAAACAACAACATAGAAGTCACTCTGGAACATTCACGCATTTTAGCAACAGGCAGCCAAGGACGAAGCACACGGCATAAAAGCTAGCTGCTGCTGTGAACTGCAGCACAAATGCCATTCAGTTGCACAAAAGAGAACTGACAGGCTAAAATAGGTAGCCAATTTGAGCCGAATATTTCAAAACTCCTTTATGCGTAACTACCTTTTTAACATGGCAGCATATATGGAAATTATTTCCTTTATTAGTACAAATGCAAATTTTATTTTAAAGAAACATTGTGGTTAAGGTTACAATACTGTACGTACCATTTTTTCAAAGTTTACTAGATTGTCAATGAACGTCTTGTTCCCCTCATGAGTAAATGTCATATCTGCAAAGAAATAAAAGTCACATTCTAATCACTAACAGAAATATGTCATACTAAGAAACCACAATAGCACCATTAGATTATGCTGGAGGATTTGCATAACACTGCAGTTGAAGAAAGCTGATAATAGTTCCTTTTATGTTAGGTGTTTAACTTTTGAAAGCACTTTACCTGAGATTAGTAAAATTTCCAAACTAACTGTTTCCCTAGCAAGTCTTGCAAATCATGGATCCCTGCTGCTCCCGTAATCTTCCTAACACTTTCAGAAAAGTCAAGGGGGAGAGGAGGTGATGAAGAAGGTGCAAGGGACAGGACTGTTCTTCCCAAAGAGATCAGTCTGTTGAGGCTCTTGTTCGTTTTCTTCCCCACACACTCATCACTGGCTTGACCTGTGGGTTCCCTCAGAATTACCTTTAATGAGCAAAGGCATGAAGGGGATGAGAGGAGGCTCCAGCTTAGCTACTGTCAGCCTGTAGGCCCTGTGGTTTCTAGAAGGATCCTTTAGAGAAACAAAGAGATGCTGGTTAATGACTAATGACACACATACCACCCCCTCTGCCTCCTAACACACCTAGGTTTGTTATCCCACAATCAGATAGTTTTCAACCAAGTGTAGCTATAAAAGAAAGGTAGACTTGGGAACGCAAGCTGGTGCAGGCACTCTGGAAAACAGTATGGAAGTTCCTCAAAAAAGTAAAAATAGAACTACCCTATGACCCAGCAGTTGCACTACTAGGCATTTATCCAAGGGATACAGGTGTGCTGTTTCGAAGGGACACATGCACCCGCATGTTTATAGCAGCATTATCAACGATAGCCAAAGGATGGAAAGAGCCCAAATGTCCATCGACAGATGAATGGATAAAGAAGATGTGGTCTCACTGGGTGTTGTATGGAAACCAATTTGACAATAAATTTCATAATAAAAAAACTATGAAATGAACAGAAAAAAAAATAAAAACTACTTGTAAAAAAAAAAAAAGAAGATGTGGTCTATATATACAATGGAGTATTACTCGGCAATCAAAAAGAATGAAATCTTGCCATTTGCAACTACGTGGATGGAACTGGAGGGTGTTATGCTAAGTGAAATTAGAGAAAGACAAAAATCATATGACTTCACTCATATGAGGACTTTAAGAGACAAAACAGGTGAACATAAGGGAAAGGAAACAAAATAATATACAAACAGGGAAGGGGACAAAACAGAAGAGACTCTTAAATATGGAGAACAAACAGAGGGTTACTGGAGGGACTGTGGGAGGAGGGATGGGCTAAATGGGTAAGGCGCATTAAGGAATCTACTCCTGAAATCATTGTTTCACTATATGCTAACTAATTTGGGTGTAAATTTAAAAAAAATAAAAAATAAAACAAAAAGAAAGAATTAATAACCTGGAAAAAAAAAAACCACTTGCTGGTTCATAGCACAAAAAAAGATTCTTAATCTCTGTTCTTCAATTTCTCACGTGTAAAAATGGAGCTGATAATAATGAGAGCTACCTCATAGGATTGTTTGGTGATTAAATAAATTAATGGTTACAAATTACTTTGCTCAATCCTGGAACACACAGAGTTCAATAAAGATTGGTTGTTATTATTAAAAAAAAAAAAAGGTAGACTTAAATTGATTTTTGCTTTATTTATTTATTATTTTAAAACATTTTAATTTTAGAGAGAGAGAAAAAGAGAGAGCATGAGCCAGTGGGGAGGGGCAGAGAGGGAGAGAGAGAGAATCCCAAAGCAGACTCCATGCTCAGCACAGAGCCTGATGCTGGGCTCGATCCCATGATCCTGGGATCATGACCTGAGCTGAAATAAAGAATCAGATGCTCAACCAACTGAGCCACTCAGGCAGCCCTGAGTTTTGTTTTAAGACAATTTCCCCGCTGACATGAAAATAACTTGCTTTTTGTTTTGTTTTTTGCTTGAGAGGGAGATTTGCCTGCAGGGACTGAGGGGGAGAGACGCCCTTTGAGAGCAAATACAAAATGTGTAAAACAAACCCCACCCATGAGATCCCCCTCTCCCAAAGCACCCCCTCCTCCCTGGGAGTTCTGACTCCCCTCCTCTCTGCCTTGCACAGCCAGCCCCATGTGCCCTCCCGGAGACCATTCCATCACTCCTACCAAGACCTACTTGCTCCTTTTCTGGTGTTAACACCTCCCAGCCAATGGGGAACAATAATTTTGGCAAGCCAAGGAAAATGCAGCTTCCAACCCATAGCCAACCTATGCTAGGCGGAAAGGATCCTATTACACTGCTTTTCTTAGTTACACAAATTGACCTTATGTGGGACATAAGTCCTCTTTAAGTTGGTTCCTGAGGGTGCCATTCATTAGTCAGACATGCTTGTTTTAGCAGCACTAAAACGGGATCATAAACTTCTTAAAGTCATACAAGGACAGGTAAAATTTCTGAAATGAGAACTTCAATTCAGCTAATCAGAAACTGGATTAATGCAGACAGTGAACAGAATAAAGGAGCCACTGTCACTTACCATTAAACTTTCAAACTCCGCATAGAACTTCTTGAACTTGCTTGGCAGTTTCTGTTAATGAAACGAAAATACCACACTCATGTGTCGGATTCAATATCTAGATCTGTATCACGTGTTACCATTTCTAGGGGAAATGTATTTCTTTGGCTCTTAATCAAACATCTCTAAAGCAGACCAGACTGTTATCTGTCTTGTCATTTGAGCATATTCTGGAATATAGAGAACTTACCTTTTAAAACTCTTAACCTCATTGAAACAAAAGTAACTATGGATGCTTTGGTCTTACTGTTTTTATAATGTTTTCTAATTATTCATTAGGAGGACTGCACTCTCAGACCATAAGTGGTTTGGAATCACCTCCTCCCACACCTTAAATTCTCCGATTCCCACAGTTAGGAATTTAGACCAAAGAATATTAGGATTAAAAGTTTTAGAAACCACCTATTTCAATCCTCCTCCTCCCTTACAATGTAAACTCCATGAGGACAGAAACTTATCAGTTTTGTTGATTGTTATCTCTTCAGTGCCTAAACAAGTGTCAGGTACATAGTTACTGCTTAATAAATATTTATTTGAACAGATTAAACCTTTGCTTACTATAGGGAAGAAATTAAGTCTCACAGTTTTTTTTATTGCTATTTTTTTTAATGTTTATTTACTTTTGAGAGAGAGAGAGACAGAGTGTGAGCAGGGGAGGGGCAGAGAGAGAGAGGGAGACATAGAATCCACAGCAGGCTCCAGGCTCTGAGCTATTAGCAAGAACCCGACTCAGGGCTTGAACCCATGAACTGTGAGGTCATGCCCTGAGCCAAAATTGGATGCTTAGCCGACTGAGCCACCCAGACACATGAGGTCTCACAGTTTAAATGACATGCCCAACGTGGCACAGCTACTGATGGCCAGAGCCTCTGTAATTCACATCACCTGCCCCTTTCTAGGGCTTCTCTTACATACTTGTGCTTTTCCACACAAGCATTTCTCCCCCCTGATTTCTCTGCCCTGCTGTTATACAAAAACTGATGATTCTACCAATTTAGTACCTGAGGTAGCACCGTGGGCTGTACCCATATATTGATTGACACAAGGAGGCCATTATCGAGTCACCTTTGAATTTACTGGCTCTCACTTTGCTGGGGTCCTGAGATCTTAGTAACCCTAACTTCTCTCTTCTGACAGGGCCACGCCAAGGCAGAGCAGCGTGGCGTGCATCCTCTCCCGAGTCTGTGGAAGCACCGTCCTCGGCCCTAGAGATCCGGAGTTCAGCTGTGCTTCCCACGGGAAGTCTACCAGCAACAACGGATTCACCAGTTCGGCTTCTGCAATCACAGGAGAGCTCCTCTCTCTTCTTTCTCTCTCATAGCTGAATTAGTTTGTCATCTTCCCATTTAAACATCTGTGCAAAAATCTTACTAGTCTCCCACATGTCCTCCAAGCTCATTTTCCTCGTACCTCTTTTCAAGTTAGGTCTCTGGGAAACCGGATATCCTTGCTCTGAGGGAATGTCCAAAGGGAGGAGAGCTGGGAGAGGCATCAAAGGATGCAAGAATCTCATTCCATGTGTAGTATCCAAATCACCACGTTAGCTGATAACTTTCTACGAACACAGACTACTTTAAAAATTTGAAGTGCATTACATTTTTGGTTAGATTGGTCTTTCTACCTCTCTTTCTTAACTGGTGTTTGGGTCAAAGGGCATAGGGCAACACATATTTTTGTGGGTCTTAATACTATTATCTATGCACACCCTGTGCCTCCAGAGCAACGATTCTCAACTGGGCTCAGGTTTGCACCCCTCCCCCCACATCCACTGGGGGCCATTTAGTGATGTCTGCACACATTTTCTGTTGTCACACCTGGGGTGCGGTGGGGTGACAGGTGCTACTGGTAGGTAGCAGGCTGAAGCCAGGGATGCTGCTAAGCATCCGACATCACACGGGACAGCCCGCAATGAAGAGTCATCTGGCCCACGGTGTCAATGCTGCCAAAGCCCAGAAAGCGCTCCAGGATTTAACTCCCATTTGCTTGATCTCAGAGTGGTCTTTCCCCTCCAAGTGGGACCATTCCCTTTGCCATGAGGTTTAACTCCTCCCGTTTTGTTCACTGACGGTTTCACGTGTGCTCTGTAGTTCCGGGTAGGGGAGGGGAGGGCGGTCAGGCGCCGTCTCTCACACTGCCCCTGTGAGAGGGAGGCATCATGCTCTTTGCTGGGGCCCGTATGGGAAGCGCATGGATTTGGGTAGATCAACCCGAATCAAGGATGCTTACGAATGAAAGGTCTTCCTACAGAATGATATAATTATATTTCACCTTATAAAATAAAATCTTACGAGTGAGGAGGGGTTTTCTCTTTCAGGAACAGGCCAAAAGCTCACAGACTGATGGATTTCTTCATATTCCCCGTTAACTTTCTCCTTTTGCTGACTGCACCATCCTGCTCAACCCAAATAGCCTCCTATTTTTCTCTTTAGACAAGAAAGGAGACTCTGGTCGTGTTTCCACCGTGCTATGGCCTTGACGTCTGGCTGCTGTTATGTGATACTCACACCTGCCTTCCGGGACCCCTGTAAGGCTTTATACCTTCCTTGATTTTTCCCAGCCAAACCACCTAGACCCCGCGTGGGCATCAGTCGCTGGAAACAGGCTGGGGAAAGCATACTGTCTGAGAGGGAACCCTAGGTTTCCACAGATTCCAGGAGCCTTGGGCTGCACGACAGGGGAGCCTGCATAACGGCTTCATTGCTTCAATTCAGTGGCAGCCCTAACTCCGTCCTTTACCAGCTGGAAGATGATACAGCTGCGTGGCACGCAGGCCTCACCAATTCCCTCATTCCTATATTCAGGGGATGAGCTGCTGTGTGCTGCATCTGCCTGGAATTTTAAGAGAAACCCAAGACAGAAGAACTTGTGAGGACCTGTCCTATAAACAATGGAAACATTTAGGAGAGACGGAGAAAGAAAACAGTTTCAAGAGGGAAGTGGGGAAGGAAATGTTTTAAGGAAAATATTTAGAGATGCAAACAGCTGCCTTTGGTGCCTTTTAAAAGCACCCTTGCAAATTAAGTCTCTGTTACCTACTCCTTGACCTCTTTTTGCGTCCCACTTACACATACTTTTTTATTTTTAGTAAGAGTCTATTTTTGTGTGTATGTTCTATTAGAGATTAGTATTTCTTTAACTATATACCACATGTAGGGGTCAGGCACATTTTGAGTACTTAGCTGATGAAAATTGGAGATGTGTACCACAAATTAACCAACTGTCAACTAACCATTAATCATATTTGCTATACACCTGCATAACTTTTGCTCCAACTTGAGTATCAGCCAACTGTTGTTCTTCCATACACAGAGCCGACGGCCAGGCGGTTAAGAGATACTTAGTACTCAACTGGGCCAAACAGTTGGCCTTCTGGCTAATTTTCCCTGCAGCAAAATGACTACTTGGTTAAAAATGGATCTTCTGTCCTCTCTTAATTATAGATAAGGCTTATTGCAAAAGCAATAAGCAGACATTCCAGAGAACAGAATCTATGAACAAAAAAACCTTTGAAATCACCCAAGCAACGATGTTGATTCATGTTGTACGTAGGAACCAGATGTATTATTATTTACATTGTAGAGACCAAGAAGCTAAGGCCCCCTCATCGCCCCCCTACACAAAAGGACAATACCTTTTTAAATTCACACTCTCAGGCAACTGGAAAAAGGAAGACAGGTCACTTCCCTCAAAGTGTCCCACCTTTTCCATTGTTATACCAGTGTGAGTGATATTTCTATTCAACAAGCTCACTGGTGAGCCTGTGTTTTTATTCTTAAGGCAAAAGTCACAGCTGGATCTCAGCTGAAGCTTACCTCCCACGTGAGTGCCAAGCGGCTTACAGCAACATTACTTAGCCCCATGACGATGGCAAAAAAGGAATTCAGATTTTTGTACTCCTTACAGCTGAAACACAAGAGGCACGTGTTTGAGTAAAATGCGACTTTTGAGTGAGATTTAAAAAACTTAGAGTTCTATTTTCTGATAGTCATTAATATTCGTCAGGACTCTTTATGAGACCAGGCAATGATAGATTCAGTGCACCGTAGAAGTTCCACTTGGGTGACCATGTTCGGCTATTTGACTTCCCACTGTAATGGTTCTGGCCATCTAGGTTCAGGTTCTGAGAAGGAATTGAAAGACCCCTACCCTGGGGATCGTTACTACGATCCCAAAGCTTCCTAAAAGCCTCATTGGACATGGAAGGAAACATCTCATGGGATAAGAAGAGAAGTAGGCAAAACGTCCTCAAAGACATTCAGACTTTTAGCCTGAAGTTGGACGCCTCCTCTGGCAGCCTGAGAGAGGAACTAGGAGGTCATATTGCTACAGCCGCCATAACGTCTACCTGCCATGCGAATGCTTCTAATTTGTTGAGAAATATCAATTTACAATCCCTATGAAGCTGAGAAATAACCTAAACAATTGACCTAAAAATAACCTTATTTTCTTTGCATTTAACTGATGTCAGTGAGGCTGATCAATTTGAATCTGTACTTATGCAACTATTAGCCTTTATGAGTATATATTTGGGAATAAGAATACTGTGGAACAATATCAAGGATTCTTATTAGAATGGCAATATTTAGCCTAGGTACTTGATTTAACTTAAAGAAAAAAAAAAAAAAAGGAATCCCTAACTTCCTCATACCAGCTCCTTGAAAAGGGAAAGAATTAATTTTTCAACAAGTGCAAATCCTTTACCCAAATCAATATGGTCGACTAAGTCGACTGCATCATAATTAAATCCTGTTCGGATGAACATTCTTGCAAAAGGCTAATTAAATCATTGCTTTTGCTGCCTGTGTTATCCTTACAGAAGAAGCAATGAGTGATTCTTAAGTGATCTCTGTGGAAAGAGGAAAACAGATTTCAGAGAAGCTATCATGTGTCTTATCTCACTGGTGAAAAGGTAAGCAAGGACTTTGCTGTGTTGGGGCAGTGGCTCTCAGGTCAGGGGCTGAAAGGAGTTTCAGAGACCCCCTGGGGTGGAAGGGGTATAACATCACGAATATGTGTTTGCCTTTGTCCTTTCCATGTGATCTTGAAAGGACACGCAGGCACACAGACCTGTCTTTCTGATCACTGCTCTGGTCAGTGTTACCAACTGACTTTATCGCCTTAGGGAAGTCACGAAATATCCCCATGCCTCAGTCTCCTCATCTGTAAAAGGGGATGATAACACTCGAACCCCCAACTTCATAAAGTTCTGGGCAAGTCGAAGAGCTTAAATAGAATTTGTCGAAGTTCTCTAAAAATACCACGTAAAGCATGCTACTGCCCCCCAGATTTAGATCACATTCTTGTAGACCTTGGTTTATGAGAGTTCATAATCTTTTCCAGCAAGGCTGTGTAAACAGTTCCACTGTAGGGCAGCACAGCTTAGTAAAGGTTAAATAATATAAAGCAATTTATACCAAGGGCCAAAGCCACCTACTCATTTCCATAATCAGAAGGAAGAAAGGTAAAAAAGACAAAAACATTAAAAAAAATTCCTGAGTATTTGAAAGGCTCTCTTAGGTTTCCACCATAAATAACTGGGACTGGGAAAGCCCAAAGCTTGTCTGATCTCCCACACAGGTGTGCAGATTGCTGTTCTCTTCCCCCTGCTCCAGCCAGCACTGCCAGGCAAAGGTGAAGACCGGATGTGCTCTTTACCACAGGAAAGCACATATGTTCAGAGTTTCGGTGATCCTCTCCTTCCAAATATGCAAAGGCACTGTCCCTTGCAACAAGGCTGTTCAGCCTCCTAGAAAAAATGGCTATCCTGTGAACCAGAAATTCGTAAGTAACATTTTACCAAATCTTTCTTCAAAAAGGCAGCTTTTCCAAATTAAGAGATAACAGCATTTGAATCTGAGGGTTTGGATAGGCTGTTGAACCCTCAAATTTTTGGCAAAATAATTCGGAGCATTTGGCAAACTGGCGTGTATAAAATGTCAAGCAGCATTTACTTCTTTGTTTAGCTCTGGAAATCAGACTCTGTATGGGATCTAAACTATTTGGCTCAAGAAAATTGCTAGCTGGGGTCACTTGTGCTCCCCACCTTCCTGTGCTGGAGCTCCCTGAATTTAGAAAGAAGTCTCCCAGCCATGGGCCACATTTAGCATTTTATTTTTAGCACTGTGGTGATACCAAAAACATGGAAGTAAACAGGAGGTTGTCAGGCATATCTAAATAGCAGGAGAAGATTAAATTCATGTCAGGGAGAAATCTAACTGGCCCCTGCAGTAAATAAATTGTTTCCCATGAAGTGCTATTAAATAGAATATTTATAAGTTGCTTGCTTTTTCTGATGTTGATGGAGATGATTTTCATGTACTAGGTTAGCTCAGCTTTATGCATTTTACTGATTTTATTCTGGCTAAGTTGGGCCGTGCTGATGTACATGCATGTTTCTACTGCCCTCTACTGGCGAGATGGTGTCATGTTGGACATTGACTTGAACGGCCTTCTAAATACAACTTTTCTAGAACTTTGTTTGCTGAAGGACTCAATAAACTGGAGGAGGCACAAAGCCACGGTAGTTCAGAGCAAAAAGAGGTCACAATTTTGACTTCAGCAGCAGTGCTATAAGATGGTAATTTATTATGTATTGATGTCCAGTATACCAAAAGCCATATGAAATGAATCTTTTACAGGAGTTCAGTTATTCTGAAGCTCCTGTGATTGTTCCTTGTGCATAAGAAGATCCTATATCTTGCTTTTTTTTTTTTTTTTAAGGTGCAGCCTAAGGGAACAAAATGAAAATGCAGCTCAAATGTTTTTCTCTTCTTAAGCTAATGATACTTACTGGGCTGCTATCTTAATAAATTTTTTTAAGAGCTGAACACGCTTGCTGGGCTGAGAACAAAGGCAAATCTCAGTGACAACCCAAAACTGAATTTCATTAAATCTCCTCAGGAACAAATCCAAGTTTGCTGTGGTCTTTTTAAAATTATGCCTTCCAAATGTGTGATAGATTAGCTCCAGCTAGAAAAGAAAGGAAAACAATTTCATTTCTTTGTTTTTCAATCAAAACACCAATGAGGCTTCTCTATTTGTCAAGACAAATTGACATGGGTCAGCACATGTGAATACAATCACTGGCCAGGATTCAACTCATACTACAGAGCTAGAGGGTTTCAGGGAGGCTTGTTAAATATATAACTATACACGAGGTGCCGTTGGCTTAATATACTCAGGAAGACGTAGCTTGCTGTAAACCATTAAGATTTTTCTTTAATACTCAAAGACTTTACAATAGGCTTTATTAATCAACTCAGTATTTACAAAAAGGATCATGTGGTTTCCACATTGCAGCACATAACCGACATTGGCATTGGAGTAATGCCAGCAGACTTCATCCAGGATTGCAATGGTGCCTACTAATGCTCTCAATCGAGCACCTTACCTCATGCACACAGTTGAAGAGTTCCCAATCATAAATTGTCATCTGGTATGCTAAATCTTTGGAGCTCATCAGTTCAAAAGTTCCCATTGTTCCAACAGTTGGGCCTTCCTGCTCTGGCAAGGGAGTCTATGAATAATAATGCAAAAATACATCAGAATCTCAGAGCAGAGAAGTACTTTAAACATTTTTTAAATTGGATTGATTTATTTATTTTTGAGAGAGAGAGAGTGACAGAGCGAGTGAGGGGCAGAGAGAGGGGAGAGAGAGACAGTGCAGAGCCCGGAAGGGGCTCGACCTCACCGGATGAGGGGCTCAAACTCATGAATCGTAAGATCATGACCTGAGCCAAAGTCAGACGCTTAACAGACTGAGCCACCCGGGGGCCCCAGATAAATACTTTTAATGCTGAATGCTTTATGGAGGTCCTGAGGGGAAAGGATTCTGGAGATGTTTTCAGGAGGGTCTTGAAACTTTGATTTTGCCCAGAGGAGAAAGATGCCTCTGCTCTTAATGCCCACTAGCTGCAGTGCCATCTCACTGTCATCAATTCCAGGGACTGAAAAACGTTGACCATGGCAATTAAGATTTGGGAAGGAGTGACCTGTGCTGGGGCCTGGGAGATCCCTGGAAACAACGCATCTTGTCTGGTGAAGATATAAGAATTTCTTAGGGAGGTTTTCCTTCTGTGTTCCACTGAAGCTGTTCTGGAGCAGGTGGCTGGCATGGCAGTTGTGGACATTTAGCCACAGCACTCCCTACTGCGGCAGGAGCCAGAGACTGTGGTGACGGTGCTGTCCATCCAGCTCTTACAACACACTGCCTGGGCTTACTAGGTGACAGAGGGCTCTGTGCACTGAGGTTACATCTCCACTCTCTGAGACATGCTGAGCCAGAAACGATATCCACATGGTCAAGGTGTTTTGGGCTAGGGCATCAGAAAACCAAACGCTGCTACTTTCTGGAACGCCCTCATTCAAAACTTTCAATCCCACTGACTCATCTCACCTTGTATTTTTTGATAAATGACCTAGAGGGTTTCTCCTCAGTAAAACGAATGATTTGCATACATTGGAAACTTATGTATAATATGTGAATATTTATGGCTCTGTAATATATGTCCAAAGTTACAAAGGCACATGAATGGAAGGGGAATTTTCCATAAACCACAAGAGACTCAATAATAGAGAACAAACTGAGAGCTGAGGGAGGGAAGTGGGTGGGGGAAGGGCTAGATGGGTGATGGGTATTAAGGAGGGCACTTGTGATGAGCACTGGGTGTTGTACGTAAGTGATGAACCGCTGGGTTTTCCTGAAACCAATACTGCACTGTATGTTAACTAAAATTTAAATTAAAAAAAAAAAGAATTTCCCTAATATCACGCTAGCCATATTGGGATATTCAGTATTTAGGTTAGAAACCCGAATATTGTGCAAATTCTATCATCCTCGTTATCATCATCATCATGCATAACCACTATATTCCTCAAGTGCTCACTGCATTCTGGACACTGAAGAAATGACACATTCAAGATGTAAGTGGTCCCTGCAATATTAGTCTAAGGGAGGAGTGAGCCCTGACCAGAGAGTACCGCTCTGCACTCAATAAACAGCTGCTGCCATTCATTTGTGGGTATAAAGGACAGACAGAATCAACACACACCTGACACCCAGATACAGACAGACACGTGGGAGAACATGAATGGGCTTTTTGAGAGTTAGTGGGCATTTCGAATGAATTTTGCGGCTGAAGAGGTTCTTGGAGACCAAGAAGCCGGGCTGTAAAAGATTCAACAGGCAAACCTGGGTGGGTTAGAACAGCAAGGTTTCCCCACAGCACTCAAGTTGGTCTGTTGAAGGATAGCAAGGGAGGCAGGAAGGTTGGGAAGCTGTCATGAGACGTGTTTATCGGAAACAAAGAGCCTAGGGGAACCGAACAGCTTTACAAAGTCTGTGAGTACCAGACAAGGGGCTGGGGTTTTGCATAGACTGGCTTCAGAGAGCAACAGACTCGAAATGCAAACCTCACTAACTCCACAAATTCCCTTATCTCCTGAATGTCTGTTTCTGGCACTGGGAACTCAGTGTCACAGTACCGGGTACACAGGCTTTTTAAGGGGATTGAACGGGAATAATTTGAGTGTATCCCGTAAGCACAGCGCCTGGCACAGAGAAGGTCCCCATTCGCAGCCCCTTCCAAATTATTGTGTCCCCGCACGTACTGCAGTAATACAAATGTCCGGGGAAGCAGGATCTGTACAATACCTGGATGTAAGAGCTAAGCACTGTTGTTCCGGATTCACGCTATGCAGGGCATGGACGGCAAGGAAGAAAAACATTTACTCCCAAGTTTTGAAACTTAGGGAACTGACCTGAATCTATGGGTAAGTAGCATGTGGAAGCAAGTAAGGAGAACGGTTTTAAGCAGGCCAGGTCTCAGGTGGAAAGTTGGGGACACTTTTAAATACTGGGTCTGAGGACTCCTTGTCAGGCTCAGACAGGCTCTCAAAGTTTTCCCTTTCCTCTTGCAGCTGCTGCTGTGAACAGCAGTTCTGTGGAACTGCCCTCCTGCTCTCTCCGTCTGCAGCCTGCCCAGCCCTCCGACTCTTTTCCCTGGGGCCTCATGGCTTCTTATAGAGGGGAGAAACCAACCCAACAACTGTAGGGACGATGCCAATATTAAAAAAATAGATCAGGGGCGCCTGGGTGGCTCAGTCGGTTAAGCAGCCGACTTCGGCTCAGGTCATGATCTCGCAGTCCGTGAGTTCGAGCCCCGCGTCGGGCTCTGTGCTGACAGCTCAGAGCCTGGAGCCTGTTTCAGATTCTGTGTCTCCCTCTCTCTGACCCTCCCCTGTTCATGCTCTGTCTCTCCCTGTCTCAAAAATAAATAAAACGTTAAAAAAATTAAAAAAAAAAGATCAAATTCTTTAAGTCATGGATGCTGGACTATCACTGCTGCATCCCCTTTGAGAGAGTAACAGAATTTCTTTTTTTCGAGTGGGCAGGGCTTACCAAGCCTTCTCCCTCCTTGACAAAGGGCAGGCTGATCCCTTCCCTCCATGAAACACAGAAGAGGCAGTCTAAGTGGCCAAAGTGGCTCTTCTAAGTGAAGTGGGGAATTTACATGCTGATCCTGGGGGCCCAACAGATCACTTCCTTGCTCCACTTCCTCATAGATGGTCCTATGGAAGTTTCCTACCAGATGAAGCACAGCAGAGATTCTGTGGGGTCTACACTGCACAGGCAGGTCTGAATACTGCCTATCCTGAGGCACAGAACTCCCATATACTCTCCCCCTGGGAGAACAGCATTGTTACCCGCCCCCCATCCCCCAATATCCAGTTGAAGAACCTAAGATATAAAAAGGATATGCTGATTGTCAGTGACAAAGAGATGGCTAAAGTAAGCTGCCACCCCAGCATCCCTCTTTCTCCCTCTGTGCCTGGCTCTGCAATGGCATTTGTCACATTGGATTCTCCTTACACTCTGGAGTCCCTCACTATACTCTGAGCTCCTTGAGGCACAAAAACCATGAAGGATTCGTCTTCAAGACCATCCCAGAGGCAGAACCATCCATGATGCCTGGAATGATATAATAGGCCCTAAATAAAAGTCTAAGGAACTAGTGAATTGGTAAGAGTAGAACCAGATTACAGTATAATGGGATTTTATTATAATTTGTCTGTACTCACATTTATGCTCAAATAAAGTGTCAAGAGAGTAAAGTTGCAGGTTCCAAGCCTTTAACCAACTAGGATAAATTGATGGCAATCTGCTATTTCTAGACAACACAATTTAGCCCTATGATTTGTTCTGCTCCAGGCTGTTTGTGTTAGTCTCATCTCCCTAACATGACCATAATTGTCATAAGGATGGAGTCTCTGGGCTGACTGGTCTAGTTCTAGTGTCACACAGAAGCCAGCGTAGCACCAAGTACAAAGCAGACACTTCCTAAGTATGTGTTGATAGATCAAAGAGTTTGGCCAACATTCTGTACTGCAGAGTCATCTTGCATACGTTCTTCCTAGAAAGACTGTCCTCAGAGAAATCTTTAGAAACCTGACAAGGCCCCATGTCTCTGGTGTTGTGAGGCAGGTAAGGTTCAACCATTTCTTAGTATGATGACATAAAACTCTGCCCCAGTGGATGGCAGAGCACAGACATGGAGGAAGCTAACAAGTTCATTTCCCCAGTACTTGTGGCCAAGTAAATGCCTTTCAATTACTCAGGCCTTAAAATGGAAGACTAGCAAGGACTAAGAATTCATAAGGTTGCAGGATGATGTGCGGATAAACAGAGGCTTAAAAAGTCAGTATCTTGCCCTACAGGGAGCTGGAAAAAGTCCATACTGTCCATCCAGACACCATGTCTTTGGATAGTATGGCCAAGAACCAGTTGGCAAGACAGGCTGAACGCTGTGTGGCCAACACATCACGCAGCACCTGTAAATAGGGCTACAGCCGACCTGGCTTATGATGGTGTTCATTTCCAGGAGAGGGCAGCAGGACTCATTTATGACAGTCTCCCCCCCTAATCCCTCAGTGTTGGGAAATACCTTTTAGAAAGCAATGAATGTAGATGACTAAAATTCTAAATGAAGAGGGCTGTGCGTAGACAGATCTTCCAGTACCAGTGGTTGAGGCCAGCAAGGGTGCTCATGGGCAGATGCGGGACAGTCAGAGAACGAATGCCATGTCTGCCAAGTTCCCCTCCAGGCGGATTTAAGATACAACAGTTGCATTGCAGTGCACAAAATGGCTCCCCCCAGACTAGAACACAGAATTACCATGAGGCCAAAACAAGCTCTAAAATGTTCCTGAGAGGAGAGGAATCTTTATTTCCTTCGAATGTCTGTTTTGATGACATTTGAATGTATTTATGCAACACTCATGTGGTTAAATTCTCTGAAATGTGAGGCTGGTTACCTCTTGCTCCTGTGTTGCACTTTTCTTAGTAAAAGCAGCCCTGTGTGTCCAAAGGTGGAAAAAAACTAGTTCTCTATCCTCTGAACTGGCCCCATAGGTTTTCCAAGATACGTTGAGAGCTATGCACCAACATGTCTAATTTTTATAGGGTAAATAGAAACGAACCCTACCATAAACCCTACCTGCATAAAAGAGAGTAGGTTACTCCGTTGCTAACATGAGCCCATTAATCCTTTTAATTTGCAGACAGCTCTGTGTGGGCTTGGAACAAATATTTTAGAAACTTAGGGAAGAAAGGGCTTGCCTCTGGTATTTCCTACACAAGTTAGACCACTTCCAGGAAACAGAATTTTTCTTAGACTGGAGAGTGGCTTTGCCATAATACCTTTTCTACATCTCCCTAAGGAGTATGATACATTGCAATATCTGGTCTTAAAAAATTTTTTTTCTATCCTGGTCTAAGTATTCAGATTTTTAACATTAATATTTAAATTGGAGGGATTTAAGGAGGTGATTTACTACAAACAGTTCTAAAAGCTGAATTAGGCCCCAGTCATGGTGCTACTTGGCTAATTTTCACGAAAGAAAATCTAAAGCTCAGAGTGTATCAAATGAACACCTGAGGCTTACCTAATAGAGCACAGAAAAAGAAAAAGCCGACTAACATTCAAGAGTTTTTGGCAACTAGGTTCAATGTAACTGCAAAATTAAGCTCCAGACAAGTTTTTCTGATTGCAGACACTACTCTGAGGAGGCCATCCACACCTACCAGTGAATCGAATTGCTCTCGCGGGCAAGCAAATAGGCGTCCATTAATGGTGAGCGTCGTAAATACTGAAACATCATTAGGTTTGAGCACCACCTTTTCTGTGAACATAAAAAGCATGAGATTGCCTATTAAATGCATCTGAGATTTGCTGCACTGCCCTAATCACACCAACAAATTGCCGGCTCGGTGAATTACCGGAACACGCAGAGCGACTGCATAAAATACAGTCCTGAAGGGACCCACTGAATAAAAAAGATACAGCATTCATGCAGGCACATGACACTCAGAATGCCATCAGAAATGACCACAAAACAGGAATGGAAATACCCGAGGGTCAATTCCCCCAGTTCTGCGTTGCAACTGTAATTATATATAAAAACCACATTTGCTATTTATATAACAAATTATGTTTCCAGATGGTAATAATGCCCAGCACTTTGGAGATGGAAAGATCACTTGTAGAAAACTTAGGGGGTTTCTGAGATCTCAAATAGATTTTAGATGTAAAATTCACTATTATTTTTTCACTTAGTCCCTCATTTGGAGGGCAATTGCGTTACCTGGATTAAGCCTCCAATATCGTAAACATTAATTCATTCAACAGATATTTATTTAGCATTTACTATTTGCTGGACACTGATCCTGGTATTGAGGATACAGAAGGGAGCAAACAAAAGAAAATCCCAGTCCAAAAAGAGCCTGCATTGCAGTGAGGGATGCGCACAGTGAGAAAGACAAACATATCAGAGAGCGAGCGGCCACGAGGAGAAAAAAACAATAGGGAAGGAAGCAAGGAAGTCTGTATATGCAGGAGAGGATACAATTTTAGAAAGAGAACCAAAGAAAGTAAGGAGGGGGCCTCGGTTAGACACTGACATTTGGGTAAAAAACTGAAGGAAGGTGAGGAAGGACCCAGGATAGCTTGGGAAGTGCGCCAGCGGGATGGGCGAAAAGGGACATCCTGGGTCCCGTGTGACTGGGGCAGAAATGGAAGAGGATATCTAGGGAACCCATGATGCATCTAAAAATCCTGCAGCAGTAGAATCATTTGCCTTCAGACATGGCAAAAATGGCTTACCCGATCCTGGAGGATCCCCAGTGGCTATGAAATCATTGCCAGACCAGATGGGCTTACTGCTCCTTCCTCCGGACTCACTGCAACGTGTGCTGACGGTTCCAAAACTCTTGCCAGTGTGGATTGTAACTCGTTACTAGCTACCTCCCACCCGCCACAGCACATCCCTCCGGTCCCAGTCATAGTCAGTGGCCAGTGGATATATATGGTGAATGAATATATGACATTTCAACAACGCATAAGGTAATCATGTAATCCCATGGGGAAAATATGCTTATTTTATCCGATGAGTTGAGCTCCTGCCCTCTCTACAGGGTAAAGAGGGGAACCATCAACAGATGGGAACAACTAGACCATGACCACCTCCAACTTCAGACTTCTGGAAACCTATGGCCTGTAGCTTCACGCCAGAGGCCCTCTTTGGGTCCACGTTTCTCAGAGCTCGAAGGCCTTATGCTTTTTTTGTTTAGGGTTTACACAGAAAGAACTCCAGGCTGGCATCCACACCAGAGTCCTCAGCTCCAGCTGGCCTCAGATCACTTCACCTTTTTCTGCTTTATAGTGGGTACCTACAAAATGGGGCATATTAGACACTTATCCAGCCCACTTCTAACCGTATTATTTTGTTATTTGCGGGAGCACACACAAGCACCAATTTGTCCCTCTGGATCCGCTTGGATGGGCCACGCTAACTCCTGGCAGGGTTTCTCATTGGACTGGATATTCCATTTTGCAGAAGCCCAAAGTGCTAATTAAGGCTGTTACCTCCTCCAGAGCTCATCTTGACGATGATCAGGCCTTCTCCAGAGCCTAGTTTGTCAGCAACTGCGCTGATGACTTCCTTCACTGAGGCGGCCACCGGCACCCGAATGGTTGTGTAGGTGTGGTCCATGCAATAGACTTTAAACAGAACTATTGGGAAGGCAGTAACAATATGGCAAATTGGTCTTGGGAATTCTTAAGAAAACCATCAGCAACGGGAAATGTTTAGATATCCTCCCAAATTGGCATCGTCTTGTCACTCTTACTATTGTATCTATTTGCAGTCACCTATGCCTATGCCTGCCCGCTTCCCAAACTCTTGACCTCAGCATTGGTCTGAGAATAGGTACACACGTGGCTTCCATCTCCAACTCAAAAAACGATAGCAGGGGTGCCTGGGCGGCTCAGTCGGTTAAGTGTCCGACTTCGGTTCAGGTCATGATCTCACGGTCTGTGAGTTCGAGCCCCACGTCGGGCTCTGTGCTGACAGCTCAGAGCCTGGAGCCTGCTTCAGATTCTGTGTCTCCATGTCTCTCTGCCCCTATCCCGCGTGCACTCTTTCTCGCAAAAGTAAATAAACATTAAAAAAAAAAAAAACGATAGCAGATTTTTGTGAAAAATCCATATAGAAGTGATGGGAAAAAATGAAGTATGTGTAGGCCTGTTTTCTGGGTGTGCCCTTGTCTGTGAGGGTTTCTTTTTCATAACACAGGAAGTGCTGTGCTGTAGGCATATTGCTGGGTCACTGCTGCCTGGTGTGGTGGTGCGAAGTCAACACGAACACCTCTGCAAACAGGAGTGCTTCTGCCTAGGATGTGAACACGCTGACATTCCTGCTCACTTGTTCACTGCTTTGTGTACTCTGGGGCTGGGCCACAGCACGTGGGGTACCGAGCTCAGCAAACCCATATACGACACCTACATGCTCACCTCTGAACACAAATCTTGGAAGCAACTGCAGCTACTGTAAGTCTTGGGTTTAGAGGCACTGCTAAATTACAATTTGTGGCTTCAAATGAAAATGTTATCATTATTATTAATTTTATTTTGGTTGTGATTCTCTAGACAAATCTTTAAGTGACCAAACGGTAATTGTCAGCATCTGCACCTCCCTGAAGGCTGCCAACAAGGCCGTGCTCAGGATCAGAGTGCTTCCCCCTGGGCAGGAGTCCTGTTCTGCAGATGACCCTGGCCCTTCTCCTCTGTGTGACATTGCAAAGTGCCAGCTGCTTTCCTGCCAGCTCTTCCCAGAGGGGCAACCTTGACAACTAGTTCCTGACATAATCTTTCCTTCCTTCAGGAAAAGGTGGTAGTGAGGGAGAGGCTGAATCAGGGAAGTGTGGACCAGCACTTCCACTCAAGGCCCAGAGTTCAAGAAGATAAATAATCGGAATGCAAAAGGGCACCTTCAAGTAAACTATTTGGAGTGCCAAGACATAGTCCAAGAAAAGCTATTCTGTGGGGTTGAGGGTTCCCGGGGGGAGATTTTATTCTGACTTTGAGTAATCTGTACAACCATGAGTTGGAAGACACGTCTCACCTTCATCAGAGCCGCGGACAGGCTGGCGCTTCTGGGCTCTCTCATCGCCTGTGTTGAACTGTTGCAAAAGAACTTTGTGCTGTAAGAGTAATAACAGCTTTTAATGACCAATGTATATTTGCAACCCTGAGGAAACACACCCAAGAAACAGCCAGAGTCAAGAAATGAGGAAAACATATTTTCTTTTTACAAACACATCACTTTTCTATATTGCGCTATAATATTTCTGGAGAATTGTTATGCAACAGGGCACAATGAGAGAATCCTAATCCATTGTCACTTACCTTCTTTTGTGGAGCCTTTGCATCTTCTGAACTACGAGAAAGAGAGAGCACATTATTTAATAGCATTGGTACCGTTATTTTGAATTACTTCATTTGTGTATAACTTTAATCTTACATCACAAAAATGAAATGGCAGCAATCCTTCGGGAGCAATATGAGCCTCTTAATTTTTTTTAATGTTTATTTTTGAGAGAGAGAGAGAGTGAGAGAGAGAGCAGGAGCAGGGGAAGGGCAGAGAGAGAGAGGGAGACACAGAATCCAAAGCAGGCTCCAGGCTCTGAGCTGTCAGCACAGAGCCCGACATGGGCTCGAACCCACGAACCATGAGATCATGACCTGAGCTGAAGTCAGACGCTTAACCAACTGAGCCACCCAGCCACCCCAAACCTCTTTATTTTAATACCAGGAGACCAAGCACAGAGGAGACACAAAGAGATCAGCTCTCATCACAGGCAGATCCCTGGCAGAACTGACGTTGAAAACCATTTTCTAGCTTTCAGGTCTTTCTAGCAGCAGACGCTCTTTCCAGTATTTACTGTATGGCTCAAGGTACAGTGTGTGAAACCTTCCATGTTTTCACTAAGAGGACACAAACATTCACTGGCAACAGCTCTGGCAGCAGAAAGTGAATTTTCCATAAAGTAATTCCTCCTATACTTTCTTTAAATGCCACTGACTATTACTGGATTCACTGCCTCGAACAAAAAGGACCCAAGTTTACTGAGTTAGATGCCCCATAGGAGGATCTTTGCCTTGTCCCAGGCTTTCTCTTGGCAGATGTCCAGCAACAGAAGACAGCTGAGCAGAACTTCCCCCCTCTTTATCTGGCCTCATCACACCTATGCCCGAGGCCCCATCCACTCAAACCAGAACACTGTGTGCCTGCCGAAAACTGGCTTTCACCTTTTTGGGGCAAAGGGCTTTTTGTAAGATGTTTGGCCTGAGAGGCAGGCACTTACTTCATGAACACATACCCAAAGCCAACCCCTTCCTTACATTTGTTTGACAATCTTCTCTAACTCAGGCAGTTGCTCCTTGAGGGCAGCAATCATCCGGGCATCATCTGATACAGACACATAAAACTCCTGTAATTGGCAAAAGTCACAGGCTTTTAATAAGAATTGCAAAGGTGCACAATTCTGTAAAGATCAATAAAGATGTGTCCTTATGTTATCTGCTTTGCTAGCCATCTCCAGACTATGGTTTCATAGACTGGAGACAAAAAAGAAAAAGAAAACATTACAAAATGTCTAACTTCAAAATTGCAAGTGAGAAAAGGATTTAGAAATAGGTAGTGGTGAGGGTTGCATAACATTGTGAATTAAATAATGCCACTGAACTGTGTCCTTGAGAATGGTTAAAACGACAAATTTTATGTTTGATATATTTTACCACAATAAAAGAACTCAAATTTTTTTTTTTAATTGCAAATGAATTGTTCATGTGATATTTATCGGAAAGGCAACGTAACGCAATGTTTCAGAATGGGTCACTTTATAACCTACGCTTTAAGAGCACTTTTTCACCTCTATTTTTTCAGGGAAATTTTAACATTTATTTTAAATATTATTTTAGCATTTGTTGTTTAATATTGCCCACTGATGGTGGTCGATTTTTGGTAGTAAAATGCCGGCATAGTCTTCAGTACCGTACTGAAGTTATGCTGAGTTTGTACCAACTCAGGACTCTTTATGGACGTCCTGGGAACTATCCTGATGGCCCGGCAGCAGCAGCTGGGCCCTGCTTTGTTGAGGAGCAGAAGATGACAACTGTGGCAATGCCTTCTTAACCACCACTGTGGTCCATCTGCAAAACAGTCCTTTGTTCAACCTGTAGAAGCCAGGAGTCAATGTATGAGCCAGGCTACTATTTTTCCTTTATATTTTCAAAATACTTCTTTCCACAGCTTTTGGGGACACTCATAGTGCCTCTTCCTCCCTTCCCCACCAATCTGCCTGCCAAATTACATGATTACACAGGAGAGAAGGGGTACATTCCTTTTGGATAATTCATTCTTGAACATACAGACTGATAAAGTTTGAAATAGAAGCCACATTGCCTTTTGCCTATATAGAAGATCCTCATCTAAGTTTTGGAGGACAGAGTGAGTCATCAAGGACTCAGTGCCAGGGTCAATGTTGCAATGTGGGGCTGGGACCATGGGAAGGAAAAGGGAAGTTCAGCTCAAAGCAGTGCTTACAAAATAAATCGTGTCCCTTTGGAAACCACTTCATGGTCCTAGAAAGTCCTCAATAAAATGATCTGTTTCACTCCACTCAAAAATAGGTACCATTTGATCCAGTAATCCTATTTCTAGGAATGTAACCAAGGACAGATCTACTTGCTGAAAAAGGTTCACTGTACTATTATTTGAGGAATGTGAAAACTGTAAATGATGTAAATATTCAACAATATGAGGAAAAGAAGTATATCTGTGGCAGAGCTACTCAAAGGTCATTCGAAATTTTTATTAGAAAGACTGTATTGACATAGAAAAATTCCTTATATAAAGTGGAAAAAGCAGCCTACAAAATGATGGGTACTATGTGATTATAACCATAGAAAATACACAAAGAAAAAGAGACCAAATGAAAATACATTAAAATGCTAGCTGTTATTGAATGAGTGGCCGGATAATGGCTGAAGTTGTTCTCTATCCCTCTCAGAGTACCCTTCTGATGAACATGTTAACAGAGAAGAGAATTTGCAATCACAGTCTCTCCAGGGAAGCTACCATGCTTATGGAGAGTCCTGGATCGTAAGACAAAGACGTACTCTGGGAAGGGATGACCCCACGTACCTCGAGGAAAGCCACGGCCACATCATCCTCTTGTAGCACGTCCCCGTGCACGGCGGCCCACTGCAGCACCAGGCGGATGACTCGCCTCTTATTGTTGAGGGTGTAGTCTGTTTTCTCCTGCTCCGTGCCTTGTGAAGGCTGTGCGTGGTAAGTGCCTCGGAGTCAAGGAAGACATCTAGCCATTTCACACTCATTTCACTGAGCTACTTGCAAAGGTAGAGAGTGACAGGTCCCGGTTTCAGAAAGCCAGCCTTCTGGACTGATGGCATTCCTTCCTCAGGCCCACAAGAGAAGCCCCGCCCATGTAAAGATTCTGGAGCAAATGCATACAAACCTTTGCTAATGTCTGCGGACTTTGACATGACAGTTGTCCAAGGAATGAGACTTGCATGACTCCACCTGGACTTGTGTGTTGACAGGGGTTCTTTCTGTGCCTAGCTCTGGCCACCACCACACTCCCTGCCTGACCTTCACCTGGCCCTTCACCTCTAGGGTAGGGAATGCTTCCTACTGTTGCTTGTCTTTCTAGCTTGTCCCTTGCCATCTCTTTTTGCTTCCCAGAATTCTGCATATATCTCTATTAAGCCACTTCATTGTATACATTTCAGCTAAACCCTTCTGAGTGAGCATCTAAGTTCTGCTGGAGCTGTAATTCATACCAGGAGTGCATGGGGGAAAGTGAGGCTGGAAGAAGACAGGCTCTCCCATTGTTAGGAAGAGGAAGGGTTCCTACCATATAGGTCTGGTAAGGGACTCAGACACACTCTTTACATCATAACTTCTGTCTAGAACCACAACATAACTCATATTGGCTTTTTGTGCATTTATGGCTAGTCATCTTAACTAAACTAGAAGCTCCTGCAGGCCTAGGAAGATACATTAAATACCTTGTATTCTGTACCATGCTTAGCACAGTGACTTTCAGCTAGCAACTGTATTTATCCATCAATACAATAAATACATAATTGAATGCCCACTATGTGTAAGGTAAGGGCTTCTGCTCTCAGTTTGCATTCATGTGTGTATTACAGTAGAGAGAATATAGTATGTGATCAAGAAAGATTTTAGATTAGACATACCATTCCTTTTTCAGTGATTTATAGTAGTTCCTACCGCAATTAGACAATTAGTTCATGGAACAATTTCCTCTTTATAATTTACCCTGTATCTTGCACTAGAGTACTTCAGTTAAGCATCCTTCCCTTTCTACAAGTGAGCAAACTGACTGTAAAGGAGCAAAAATAACCAGGATTACATGGTGAGAGTATAGAGTTGATTTTGACCAAGACTCTTAATTCCAACTACTTCTCTTCCCCATTACACAACACCCCTGTGCCTCATAGTTGGCTATAAGACTGGCTATGCCTTAGCTTACGACCATGACTTAAAAGGCTCAGTAGAAAACTGCCTTGTGGCAGTGCTGTGCTTGAGACCTAAACCAGTAAAGGGCCTTTTCTAAAGGGACTATAAATAATCATGATCAAGGTAAATGACAGAACCTTAAAGCAAAGTTTACTGCATGTAAATGGGTTGCAAAATGACTTTCATAAATTGAGCACAGGATTCATAAAAAAGAAAATTGCTCAACCTGTATTGCTACAATTCTTTCTGAGCTTACAATAAAAAAACGGGAAGAAAGATCACTTTATGCAAAAATTATTTCTTTTCTGATTAACCCTTAGGTCTCTTGCTTGTATATACACACAACTCGGTTTTTCTTTCCCAAGAACTGCAGTGCTGGGCACTACGTTTTATCACTATTTTTTTATGGTATCTTAGCAACACAGTCTGGCACACAGTGGGCACCAAATGAGTTACTCTTGACTGATTGGAAAATACATAGTGTTCCACCCAAGAGTCAGTAAGAGAGAGGGAGAGAGAAAGAGATTGTTCTTCTTACTTGCACAAGACTGCAATGGTTTGGAGTATTAAGGTTGATATCAAGTGGATATAATGCTAACTTTCCAGGTTATTTTGACTTGGGACTCAGGAAGTAATGCAAACGCTTGTGAGTTGGATACAGTGCTATCAGCAGCATACCTGTGGCTAATCTATAAGGCCTTAGGATAGGATACTAAATTTATATCATCTCTGTGGGTCAGGACAAAGATTTTTCTTGGCTTCTTTCCTATGGGGGAAAATCTTTATTTTGTCTGCAATGAGATAGAACACAGGATTGGAAGAATTAACATGATAAACCTATAAATGTGTATGGAGCTTTATAGTTTGTAATAAATATGCTCAATGCACTCACATGATTGTATAACGCTCTCTATAAATATTTACGGATGAAACAGAGAGAAGAGATCTGCCTGAGGCTGTTCAGTGAATAAATGGCAGGGTTTATAAATCCAGACAGGGCTCTTTCCATTGTCATCACCACCACCCCGCCCCCAGTCCTAAACAGTGGCTATAGTGACTGGACATTAGTGCTTGGGTTCATGAAATTATTGAGAATGATTGCATCTGGGAAGCAAAAATCCTAATGAGAAAAATATTCCTGTCTTTCTTTCTGCCTTCCTTCCTTCCTCCTTCTTTTTTTGCCTAAGTTCTAAGTTTCCCAGAGCCGACAAGTACTTTCTAAACCAGCTCTGAGTGTCCTCTGCTCTTAATGAGTGGTTCCACAGCCTCCTGGGAGCCAGCAATGACCAAATCCAGAGGGACGAGAATGAGGCTTGCTTTCTTTTCTCATGAAAGTTAAGTATTTTTGCCTCTGGGAAAATAAAAGGAAGCACTGATTTATTTCACAAAGTCTTCCTTTCCCCTCACAGATGTTACTGGAGGTGGGGGTAATAGTACTTTTAGAAGCGGAATCCAGAAAGATGCTCAAGGACTCTGCCCCTCCACAGGCAACATATTGTTCTATTCTTGAACAGTCTGTTGAGCCAGATTCTCAAGGGGCACAGAGAACGCTTTATGTAATTGATTATACCTGAAATGCTTATTGATGCAGTATCGGGGCTTCTATTGATTCCCATAACACTTTCACCAGGCTTTTAGAAGATTTATTTTGATATTTTATTTAACTTTTACAAAAAAGGTGGAGAGAGGGGAAAAAACTATATTCCCTTCAGATAGCAGCCAAAAGGGGAAAGAAATCCTACCAGGTCCCATGTCTTAATGCGATGTAAAACAATGCAACCTAAAAAGAGTAACATTTCAAATATAGTTTGTTTATACATTCAAACACATCAGGAAGGTTGCAGAAACCAGGTTTCTGGTTTTTGGCTAAAACCAGAATAATGCATTAACCACTTGATGGATAAAGTTCTACATACACAGCATAAAAATCTAGCTCTTCTCTAGGACAAGTAACAATTTAAAAAGGATTATCAACAGATACCACACATATAAACTTTTTTTCCCCACATAAGTTACTTTTAACATCTGAAGAACACTATCTGAAATATATACGTGGCTAATGTCTATGTTATGTGCAGGTTAGCAGAGAAAATAAAAATGATCAGGAAATACTTGGATTAAGTAAGGCCATGACTCCTGAGATCATGACAGTTAAGTTCAGGTAAGAAGCAATATGGTGGGGTGCCTGGGTGGCTCAGTCGGTTGAGCATACAACTTCAGCTCAGGTCATGGTCTCACGGCTCATGAGTTCAATCCCCACATTGGGCTTGCTGCTGTCAGCGCAGAGCCCACTTCAGATCCTCTGTTTCCCTCTCTCTCTGGCCCTCCCCCAAATATGCTCTGTCAAAAATGAATAAAACATTAAAAAAAAAAAAAAGCAATATGGCTGCTTGAATTCATGGAGAAAAAGACACAGAAAGATAACATGGTGTCACATAAAGTGCCAGTTAAAAGTCTGTAAGAGAATCTAGAATTATTCACTGAATTTTTACTTCTATTTTTTATTATTATTTTTAAATGTTTATTTATTTAAGAGACAGAGAACGCACAAGCAGGGGAGGAGCAGAGAGGGAGAGAGAGAAACAATCCCAAGCAGGCTCCGCGCTGCCAGTGTGGAGCCCAGTGTGGGCTCCATCTCAGGAACCATGAGATCATGACCTGAGCTGAAATCAAGAGTCAGATGTTTAACCAACTGAGCCACCCAGGTGCCCCTTACTGAACTTTTATTTTATTTTATTCAAAAAATTTTTTTTCAATGTTTATTTTTGAGAGAGAGAGAGAGAGAGAGAGAGAGAGACAGTGTGCTCACGTGCACGTGTGCAAATAGGGGAGGGTCAGAGAGAGAGGGAGACACAGAATTCAAAGCAGGCTCCAGGCTCTGAGCTGTCAGCACAGAACCTGATGCGGGGCTCAAACCCATGAACCGTGAGATCATGACCTGAGCTGAAGTCGGATGCTCAACCAAGTGAGCCACCCCAGTGTCCCTGAATTTTTATTTTAAACACAATTAAGAAAAGGCCTTAATAGTCAAAATGGCCAAAGTCATCACGGACACAGAGTTGATTTCAGATGGTTCACAGAATCATAGAATCTGTGAGTTGCAAAAGCCCTTTGATTTTACCTCCAACTCCACCACTTCAGAGGTAAGGAAACTGAGGTAGAATGAGTTTAAAATGATTTTTTCCAAATCTATCAATGGGATTCTTGGGATTAGAACTCAGTTCTCTTATCCCTCTCTCCACTACTTTGTTTACCTATGTTGTCACATTTTGTCTGATATTAGTATCTCTTAATGCTAACATATATTATGTATGCAGCAGAATTAGGTGATTTAGAGGTTTATTAGATAACGGAGAAATTTGTCTCAGATGCAGAAACTGATCCCCCTAAATCCTCAAAGAACACAAAGCACATACAGAAAATCAAGTGTTAATTGTTGCAACTCCCTGACAAACTGACAGTCAGGGAAGCAGACGGTTTCCACTGTTCCTCTCTGCTGTAGCTTCAACCCGTGCTCTTGTCCAGAACCTGCTGATTTAAAAAGCAGTGGCTTGGGGGTACCTGGCTGGCTCAGTCGGTGGAGAATGTGACTCTTTTATTTAATCATTAAAAAAAATTTTTTTGTTTATATATTTGAGAGAGAGAGAGAGCGAGAGCACACGGGTCAAGTAGGGGCAGAAAGAGAACAGAGAGAGAACCCCAAGCAGGCTCCATGCTGTCAGCGCAGAGCCTGATGTGGTGCTTGTACTCACGAACCGTGAGATCACGACCTGAGCTGAAACCAAGAGTCTGACACTTAACCTACCACCCAGGCAACCCTCAGTGGAGCATGCGACTCTTGATCTCAGGGTCCTGAGTTCAAGCCCTGTATTGGGTGTAGAGCTTGCTTAAAAAAAATAAAAAAATAAAAAGCAGTGGTTCATTGCTATTAACCAAACATTTGTGAGGATTCAAATCCTAACTTGAGGTTTCTCTTCTTATGGTAATAAGATTTTTTCACCATCTGGGAGCATTAAATCAGAATCCTTAGCAGCAGGATCTGGAAACATAAAAAGTCCCAAATGTTTGTTGATTGACTGGTTACCTTAATTCAATCACACTGTTTGGGTGTTATATATAACCCAGTTTTCTAGAACAAACAAACAAACAAACAAACAAACAAATCACAGCTCCTTAAAAACCCTTTATCTACATTATCTGAAATTCCATTTTGTCAAGATGTCAAATACAGATGATAGATACATCCTAAATAAGTTCCTATTCGATATCACCAGGTGGACTAAGTCCACTAAGTACCAAACATCGGACGCATCTTTGAAACAGAAGCTTTTAGATACTGGGTATTTAATCCATAGGAGCACAGACTTTCAGAATGACTAAACCTTTGTCGAATTGGACCAGCCCCTTTGGCACCACAAACGTGGCTGAGGACAAATTGGATCTGTTCTCAGGGAGGATTAGAGCCGAGAATCTGAAGAGGTGAAGGCCACAGTGTAGGCTACGGTCTTTCTACCCTGCCAACAGCAGCCTTAATATTCCATTGAGTCATTTTCCTCATGCCGGCTCTGCCGTTCAAACACTGTAATTATTTCATATATTTTTACCTAGTTATTATCTTACTCACCACAGGCACCTGTAATTTTTCTGTATTTTTTTTTACTGCTCATTTACTTATTCTTAATTCAGCTAATAATGGTTCCACGTATTAAAATTATCAAGGGGAAAGTAAGTGAAAACCACCTAGGACGTAGAGGCAGCAGATTCATTACAGCCTACAACAGGGAATAAAATATTATGTATACTTTTTGCAGTAAGTACATGCTAATTATGCAGCTATTTATAAAACACTTATCAACATTCAAACTGATACTCTTCAATGTTGTTGTTTTTTAAGCCCTGCTTTGCATACAAGATCTCTGCTTGCAGCTGAAAACAAACTTTGGGGGTCATCTGCCCACTGACTAGACAAAGCTTAAGTATATTCTTTACATTATGCTATATTCCTTTCATAATGGCACCGTAATTTATTTCTGTGGGGCAATATTTATGTGGGGCTTTAAGGTTTATAATGTACTTTCACACACAGAGCCTCACTTGATCTTTACAACAACCTGATGAGCTGGGCAGGACAGGTATAATTACCCTTTCATATAGACGGGGTTCAGAAAGGTTAAGGATAATTGCTGAGTAATATAGTTTGTAAGACGCAGGCATTAAACACAGAGTCTTCTGACTTCAGAGCTTTTGCTTTTCCCACTGTGTTATGGGGCCTCTTTACTACCTGCTTGCCTTTGTGGAGCACCTCAATATCCTGAGCGCTGAATCTATCCCTTCCTTCACGCGGCACGTGTGTGGAATGCAAGTTCTGGAATTAGACAGCCTGGGTTCACAGGCCAGCTTCCCTACTTACAAACCATGAGACCCTTGGTCGGTTAATTGACCACTTAGGGCCTCAGTCTCTTCATCAGTAAACATCATAGGACTGCTGTTAAGGATGAGATGAGACAATACTGGTAAACCATGTAGAATAGTATCTGAGACATATTAAGTGCTCAGCAAGAGTTAGCCACCATCATTATTATTGATCCACCTCTGGAAATAATGTTGCATCTTTTGGATGGGTGATTCTTTTGGGGATTTTTCACAGGACCCAGCGTTTCTGGGTGTAACTCTGTGATGCTATTCCCATCACACAGCTACTCCTGTGTTTGTGTCAGCCTATGAACTTGGGCTTGTGGGACTGCTTTCTGTGCTGTCATTTTCTTTAAGTGCCTCCCATTTTCTTGCTCAGAATTTTATTTTCTCACTGATTTTCAGAATTCTCTGCATTTTTGGAAGCCTCTAGTTCTTGGCTATTCTTTTTAGTCTTAGCTCAGGGGCTAGTATTCAGAGTAGAGAACTAGGATGTAGAGTAACACCCCACTGCTGGGTCAAATACTGTCCTAACACTGACTAGCTATGTAGCTTGGGGGAAAATTACATGTCTGCTCAGGCTTACTTCCTTAGTGTAAAAAGGGTACCCATCCCATGGTGTTGATATGAGGCTAGGAAAATGCATATATAGTACTTTGTAGAATATCTGATAATACGGTCCTTTTCTCAGAAAGAGGGCACCATGATCACATCATATTATCATCAAACCAAATCTACTTTATTGAAAATAAAAGTCTCAAGTTGCATACCTACAGGAGTAAATTGCTCTCGTAGCAACATATGGATTAAACACCCACATAACCAATTGGGGGACTACAATGGTAAAACTTGGCTTCAACAAAATTTAAGCTCACAACTTCCCTTAGACATCTAAATAATATTCCTAAAAACTTGGCTTAATCTAGATAAAAAACACCCAACACTGTTTTGTAAATAGTCAACAAAAACCCCCCAAATTTGGGGGCATCTGGGTGGCTCAGTCAGTTGGCTGAGTTGGCTCAGTCTGAGTTGGCTCAGTCCAACCTCGGTTCAGGTTATGATCTCATGGTTCATGAGTTCGAGCCCCAAATTGGGGTCTGTGCTGATAGTTCAAAGCCTGGAGCCTGTCTCAGAATCTGTGTCTTCCTCTCTCTCTGCCCTTCTCCCACTCATGCTCTGTTTCTGTCTCAAAAATAAATAAACATTAAAAAAATAAGAAAAGCAATTTTTGATAAAAGTTCCTCCTAGGGAATACAAGTGAACTTATAAAGAGAACATCCTAGGACAGTTTTACAGAGAAATAAATGATGGAGGCCCTTCCTTTCAGTAAAGGAAGGTGTTGTGTTTGCTTTGTCTCTGTGTAAGAGATACACAGAGGTATATGAAGGTAGTTTTAGCTGAAACTTAGCGGCAAATCTGCATTCTATTTTTTCTCTTTAACTCAGGAAATGAAATGAATTATTTCCATGCCCAAAGCACAGAATTTGTGTTGAATACTAAGCCAAAAGAAATTAGGATACTAAGAAAAAAAATTTGACCAAAATTATTGCTGTATTTACATTCTTATAAATTTAAATATAAGCCATTGATCACTTAAGATTCTTTCAGCTGTAGTAACAATCTGTTCTGAATGACAAGGACCTGTACTTGCTGACATATCAAAGAATCTTCAGTAGGTTAGCTCCAGGATTGGTACCAGTGCAAAGGTGCCATCGCAGACCCATTTTCTTCCTGAGTCTCCATGCATGTCAGCTTTGTCATAGGACTCTTCCCCCTCGTCATTGTACGAAGGCAAGGTGGTCACTGGTAATTGGAGCTACAGGCTTCCTGCTCTCTTTCTTAAATATTGAGAAAACTTTTTCCTGAGAAGCCTCAGGAAGCCTCTCTTTGACTCTCATTGGCTCAGTCTACTTTGGACATGCAATCAGAGAGCCAATCACGGCCAAAGCCAGTCAACCCACTGAGACGACCCTGATGGCAACTACAATGTCTAGTGCAACTAGAATTATATTAGTGGCACATAGAGTTTCTCCAAATATTTGCCAGTATATGTAGAATTCTGGCTCACTTGACTCCATGTGCCTTGATTTCTCCTACATGTAAAAGGAAGTAAGTATCATACCAGTCCTTTTGAAGCCTCACAAGTGGGGGCTGGGTTTTGGAAAGATAAAGTAAGTGATGTAAAAATGCTCCAAATCAGGGGGCGCCTGGGTGACTCAATCGGTTAAGCGTCCAACTTCGGCTCAGGTCATGATCTCACGGTTCGTGAGCTTGAGCCCCGCATCAGGGTCTGTGCTGACAGCTCAGAGCCTGGAGTCTGCTTCGGATTCTGTGTCTCCCTCTCTCTCTGCCCCTCCTGCACTTGTGCTCTGTCTCTCTCTCTCTCTCTCTAAAATAAGTAAACATTAAAAAAAAATAAAAAATTTAAAAAAATGCTCCGAATCAAGGATGTAGTTATTAAAATTCAAAATAATATTAACTTAGTTGTGATCACTTACTGAACTGAAGGCCTGCATGCATTTGTGCAAATAAAAATATGATAGTTTAATCATAAAACACAAAATTAAGACAATAGGGGAACAGTGCAGTAATAAATATCAAAAGCATTAAAATATTACATATTCCTTGCCTTTGCCTTTTAAAGTAAGTGATTGTATAAGTGGGCAAAGATTTAGCTATGAGGATGTTGATTCATCCTTTTGTGTTTGTTATAGGCAAAAAATGTGGAAAAAAATCTAAATATACAATAGGAGGAAGCTAATAAATTATGATATATCTATCATTTAATATTGTGAATCAATAAAAATGATATCATGTTTTTCTCATGTATCTGTGTCACTCTGTTGCCCAGCACTATATGACATATTGTGTTTAATAAGTATCTATGGAATTAACTGAAAAAAGGTATAGTTTCATATATATATATATGTATACACATATATATACGTATATATATACATACATATATATGTATACATATATATACATATGTATATGTATACATATATATGTATACATATACATATACATATGTATATGTATACATATATATGTATGTATATATATACGTATATATATGTGTATATATATGAGAAAGAACATATTACAAAAAAGCATATACAACATGATCTCACTTATATAAGACATCTATATTTAGAAAATAGTGTGGAAAAGTAGTTGATGGCAGAGAAAGATATTCATAAAATATTTTCTAGTGACAAAGCAGACAAAATTACTTACAGTCAGATCCTATTGTTATATTCAAAAATATATATCTACATGTAAAGAAAAAAGACTGGAAGGATACATACCAAAATATTAACAATAGGAATACCTGATAGGGTTATAGGTGGCTTGACTTTTCTTTTGAAAGACCAGTGGAAAATTGAACTGAATTTTAAGTGCAAATTTTAAAAAGATTAAAGAAACTAAAGATGAAAAGTACAGAAACTGAACAAATATAATTTTAAAAACTCATTAGAAAGCACTTGTATTCATCCGGTGAAATCGTGTTCCAAGCATAGCTAATGAATAGAGATTTTCTCTCATTAGCACATAAAAGGCCTGAAATATTAATGTTAAACAGAGTTCTACCATCTTCCTTTGTGCTAAAAGCAAAATTGGAGGTGACACACAATGTGGATTAAGGACAGAAATAGGTGTCAGTGGCTCAGGGCTCAAATCTTTTCTGTACTAGTAATTACTTTTCTCTGAGCAAATCATAATTTTTCATTATCCTAGTTTATTGATTTGGAAAAAGCGCAGTGAAAATACTGACTTCTTCACAGGGCTGCTAGGCACAGTCACAGATATTAAGTACTTTGAAAACACTGAGCCAAAGCAACTCACTTGAATGTGAGTGCTTTAATGGAACAGGGTTAAGGATTTCGCTATCCCTTATCTCATGTCAACAATATGGGCGTTAACCCACTTGCTCAGTTTTACATTATTTCTCCTGTCACTTGTGCACAAGGCAGTAAGCAGTTTATGTGTATTTGTTGTTTTCTCTGTTTTGCCACCTATTTCTCCACTCTCTCTGTTATTCTTTACAGGCCATCTCTGGGGAACTGCCTATAAAGTGCTTTGCCTTCCTTTGACCAATATGTCAGCAGCGACCCAAGCTAGGCCAACTAGACCCTCCTTCCTTGGGATGTGGGAATGAGGTGAGGGCCTAGGATGCTTGCAGCAGATTTGCCCCAATAGCAGGGTCTTTACTTGTTGCCTCTGAGGCCCCTTTTGAAAACTGGTGCTCCTCAAGGTTTCCTTCTATTTTCTAAGTTACCCCATATTCCTCTGATGAATTCCTATATTCCTTAAGATAGTCACCATTGGGGGATGCCTGGGTGGGTTGGTTGGTTAACCAACCTTCTGCTTCACCTCAGGTCATGATCTCTCAGTTTGTGGGTCCAAGCTCTGTATTGGGCTCTGTGCTGACAGCTTGGAGCCTGGAGCCTACTCTGGATCCTGGTTTTCCCTCTCTCTCTCTCTCTCTGCTCCTCCCCTGCTCACACTCTCTCTGTCTCTCAAAAATAAACATTAAAAAAAAAAAAAAGATAGTCACCATTGGTTTATGTTACTAATGACCAAAAAATATAGGTTATATAAGAAGTCCCCGGAGGAAAAGGGCACTAAAAATCGAGTCCTCAGCATAATATAGAAACACTTGCATGATCTTCAGGGAGTAAGCCTTTTCTGTTTGCTTGCCTGCAGCAGGGTGAGCCCCTGGTGTCCCCAGGATGCCCTCCCTAGGTGTTACAGAACAGCAATTCTTGTTTGAGGCTCTCGTTCCCAAGATCTAAGGACGAGACTTATGCTGTCCAACACGGTAGCCATAAACCACATATAGCTATTTAAATTTAAATGAATGAAAATTAGGTAAAATTATAAATTCAGTTCCTCAGTAATAGTCGCTAATTTCAAGGCTAGTGGATACTGGTCTAGCCCAGAAATAGGAAACTTCCATGATTGCAAAAAGTTCTATTGAATGCTTGATTTATTTGGCTTCACCAAATTATATCTACGTTGCTTTGAGCCACCTGAAACAGATAAACATGTATCATGCAATACATTGCCAAGAAATGTTGTTAAACTCCTTAGGATAGACTTTTTTAAAAAGTTTATTTACTTATTTTGAGATAGAGAGAGAGAGTGCATGCATATCTGTGCATGAGCAGGGGAGGGGCAGAGAGAGAGGGAGAGAGAATCTCAAGGAGGCTCCATGCTGTCAGTGCAGAGCCCAATGGGGGCTCCATCCTACGAACCGTGAGATCATAACCTGAGTGGAAATCAAGAGTTGGATGCTTAACTGACTGAGCCACCCAGGTGCCCCTGAAGGATAAACTCTTAAATAAACAATCTGTGAAGAAAAACAGTGACATGCTTCAGGCTTGAAATCCTAAGGCCTCGATGAATCATGGCTCTGCCACTTGCCTTGGGCATGTCACTCTACTGTTTTTGAGTCCTGGAATTCTCATTTGTAAAATAAAGCTAATATTAACCCAACCGACTCCTATAAGGACAAAGTAGTATAATATGGATCAATGCTATTAGCCTGACAGAGAGTTGATTCAAAATAGAACAATGAAGAGAATCTAAGTTCTCATAGGACCAAGAGTGAAAGAGGTGATCTGAGGGCACTAGGTAGTTTAGATGACACCCAGCCATCCTGGATTCCCTCCATCTACAGAGAAAAGAATCAGGATTGGATATCACAGGCCTCCCCTGATTCTACTGTTCACTTCTGTGACTTCCTCTCCTCCACCCAGTACGCTTTTCCACACACCTCCCTACCTGGACATAGTACGGACTTTCACTCTGGGAGCTTCTGTTTTAAAAACAGACCAGTGCTATGAATGTTCTCAGTCAACTCTAAAGGGGAACAAGCTAAAAAATGAAGAAATAAGAATTTGCAAAAAAAAAAAAAAAAAAAAAGAAGCCTGGTGTTTGGGGTTTTGAGTTGTAAAGATAATATGACATGGCCCATATACTGTCTCGCTCTTCTTTGCATTTTGTTTGCCTTAATCTTATCAACATGCTAACTCCTGGGAAAAAATAAGTCTGAATTCAATGGTGGTTTTTATTTTTTCTTCCAAAAAGTCTCAAAGGTCTCATAACAATTATTATGTATGTTGTTAAAAGAGCACAGACAGATCCTGAATGTGTTAACTTGAGAAAAACCAAATATAAGCCAGAAATAATATATAATGTATGTAAGTCTCATTAAGCTGTCATTACTTGGAAAGATAGTTTCCAGGCAAATAAACACCCAAATCTCACTCTTGCAGCTTCTTCTGAATAACACATTCAACTCAAATCTCCCATCCTCACACATTCTGTTGACTTCAAAGAGAATTATGAGTGAACAAGGAAATGAGAATCAGGTAGGGCAATTATAATTCTGAAAAAGAAAAACATGTAACATTGATTGGATTGCTCGGAAAAAAGAAAGCCATTCCTCCTTCAATATATTTAACTACTCAATAAGCCAAAGTGTTTTGGGGTCTAAATTTTTGTTCCTTTGAAAAGAAAGTAGAGTTGGAAAATATACTGTCACATGACCCCCGAAGTTGAGGGTATAACTGCATAGCATTCACCATTTTTATTTAAGTTCGACTTAATTTTCTGAATGCTGTCTCTGTGCCAGAAACCGTGTACCAAATGGTCAATTCAGCAGACTATTAAAAAGCTGCCCCCAAACAAACTCAGTACTCAAGCTGCCTAGGGGAACTGCCATTAGAACGCCAAGGTTTGTGTGACTTAAGGCAATGTGGTAGTAATAATACAGTGAAGGAATACATTTTGTATCTACAGGAGAGCATGGACTAGGACAGATGTGAAGGAAAAGCTACCCCATGATGATAACCTGTATTTATGTGCAAAAGGATTAATACTGGCGCTTAGAGGAAGAACACAGGCAGGCCCCGGGCCATGCTGCCAGGTACCCTGCAGAGGTACAAAGTCTGCCTCCAAGGTTAGGGAACTGTCCCTACTAATACTCTCTAATAACACTCTTCTCCATAACTTTCTTTAGGTTACCTCCCAGGTATGTATCACCTTCCTGAGGTAACTCGGCTCACATTCCCCTACACAGGTAATGGGGAGGAAATCCTGAAACACGGCACAACAAAACCATGCTAGAGAGGGCTGGAGCCTACGGTGGGGGAAAACTGCGGGCATTTCAGAGTTTGACAAAGGTGGACAGCATGACCCTGCCTGGGTCATGACTTACCTTCAGAGAATGAAATGAGATAATGACCATATACATGTGCAGTGTCTTCAAGGGAACAGAGGTTTTTCACAACAAAAGGATATTGGGCCACCAGGGCTGGGCAAAGCTGGGTATTTGGCATGAAAACACAGTGCATCATAACAAAGTCATTTAAAATGGAATCTGCAGGGGGAAAAAAAAGGAAAGCAGAAAAAGAAATTAGGTTTTTGCAGAAATCCTTAGGAAAGCAAGAGTGTCTGTTTATCTGTTCTTGGTCAATGTCAATGGTTCTTATACATTGGCTTGGGGGATTGTGGTTTTACTGTACGTAGAGATGCTGCATATAAAAGATAATAATGTTGGGGCACCTGGGTGGCTCAGTCGGTTAAGCGTCCGACTTTGGCTCAGTCATGATCTCACAGTCTGTGAGTTTGAGTCCCCGCGTCGGGCACTGTGCGGACAGCTCAGAGCCTGGAGTCTGCTTCAGATTCTGTGTCTCCCTCTCTCTCTGCCCCTCCCCCACTTGTGCTCTGTCTCTCTCTATCAAAAATAAATAAACATTAAAAAAATTATTTAAAAAAATAATAATGTTGACAGGCTTGAGGTCAAAACTCCATTTCTTAGGAGAGTGAACAAAAAGTATAGTATTTTTTAAAAGAGACTGCCTTTACAAACAGCACTGGTCACCTTAGCCACAATGTATATATAAAAAAATACATGTAATTAAAGAGCCACCCATGGGCATCCATGCATGCAGGATTAAGACACGGTCATTTCTTTGTCTACGTGACACCATACGTCTTTTGTCAACATCCGTTTTCCTTTGTATCTTTATCACCCAGTTTCCAGAGGGAGCAATGAAAGATCGGAGGCAACGGATTTCTAGAAGGAGGTGATCAGAACAGAAAGTTGGTGAGAGAAACAAAAGAAGAAAAAAAAGGACAAGATAAACGCTCTGAGCAGTAACTGAAGCAAAATGAAAGCTCTCTAGTACAGTTAGATGGTGGCTGTCCTATATTTGAAGCTATTTTGTCAGTAGGTAAGCAGGGGGATGGGTAGGGAAATAGGTAAGTCCCAAAGAGAAGCTTCATTTTGAATTCAGGGCTGGTTCCTCATTGCAAAGACAGCAGCATCCAGTCAGCGTTGTTGGGAGAGCAGGGGAAGGCAGGTGTTTAGAAGTACACTTGCTGAAACTTGCTATCTGAAATGCTATGTGGATTCTGATTAAGAAATGAACTATACTGGCTGGGGTTGGTGAGACTCTTCATATAGAAAATGGTAAGAGATGTGAAAATTTTAACTGAATACATTAGATTTCCAATGTCTATGTTTTAAATTAAATAATATTTTAACAAAAGAGATATAATTGATAGGTAACGCTGTGTAAGTTTAAGGTATATGACGTGTTGATTTGATACATTTACATATGACAACAGGATCACCACTGTAGCGTCAGCTGACACCTCTATCAGGTCACATAATGCCATTATACTCATTTACATATAAGTGATGAGTGTAATCCTCCGCAGTTGTCAGTTGGCATTGCCAGCTATTTCAGTCCTATTATTCAGTCCCAGAGAGGAAGCAGAGCAGACACCAGACTAGCTGCATGGAACTTCTCCCCTTAAGTACAAAAGGAGTCTGGCTTGTCTAAGTTTCACATCTAGGCTCGTCTTTAGACATTTTAGATATTCTCTGAGGACAGGGGAGTAATGCTTGTTTATAAGGCTCTCAGAAGGACTAGGCTGCACAGGAGTTTAAATTTTGCTAAAGCAGAGATTTGAGTTGGGGACTCCAAGGTTGGTGAGCTGGTCACCTAGCAAGGTAACAACCCAGCACCCGTATTTTACTGTGGCTTTCTTGTTCTCTACTCATAGGCATGAACTCTTGAGGACTGATTTAAAAAAATCATTTCCTGCTAGAAAATAATTTCTCAAGTCACTCAATGACTAATGCTGGTCACAGAAATAAAAAGTTTAGGAAACTAATAGGTCTTAGGTAGAAAATAGATGTTTCGGTAAATTAAGAGAATGTACTGTCAGACCCAGGAGTGTTTATTTCTATGGTGAAAACCAGTTTTGCTGTCAACTCTGACATTTCTCACTGTATTATAAACCCATAAATGCCAAGGTCTTTCCCTCTACTGCATCTGTGTTTCAAGGGCCTACTAGCGTTACTTTTAGGATGACTATGGCACATTCATATTTTTGATTATGAGAAAGATACTGATTTATTCTTTATCTCCAAGCCATGAACATTACACTTGTGAGAAAGAATCCAAAAAGCCAGCAGAGAATGAAGTTTGATACTAAATTTTGATGTTAACCTAGTTCTAACAACAAAAATGAAAGGGTCAGGAATCACATTCTACATGCCAGCCACAAAATGCACTGATTTCTAGGCTTCAATTTTTAGAAAGCAATACTCTAGTCCCCAACCCTCTTAGAGGTGACTTTAAAAGAAAGGATATATTTGTTCTTCATGGGTAGTAAAGATCTTACAGATCTTTCCTTAGATGCCATAGTCTCTAATGTACCAGAATCCTCCTTTTCAGTCAATATTTACTTTACAGAATATGCTGTTTCTTGTACCAGGTAATCACACATTCTGGGCAAATACTTAATCGGGGGTAGAGGGGGATCTGTTATATTTTTCCTGACCTCAGGTTCTAGAAAAGTGGTTTATTTGGGGTTAGGTATGCCCCCTAGAAGCAAGGATTCCCCATCTAATGGGTCCATTGAGGGTTTCCTTTCTCAAAAAAAAAAAAAAAAAAAAAAAGGTTTTATCACACTCTTCTTGCTCAGACATCTTCGACCATTCCCCAATGCTTATCTTTGTATTTAAGACCCTGTAAGATCTTAGACCTTATTCTTAGACCTTGCCCTCTTCCTCCTACTTATGTATATGATAGTCTGGCAGAACCAGACCGCTTGATGCTCCTTGCCCATTTCTAGGTCAGCACTAATGTCCTTCAGTATGGAAGGCTTTGTTCCCAGTCTCTAGTCACTAACCTCCAGCCTTCCTGCAGGGCCACTTCAAGGCTATATATTCTCCATGACACTTTGCCTCAGGTACCCTCAGCTAGTCCCCTCCTGAAGCACTGGCCACATTCTGCCTTATGTTCAAGTTATTTGCAGATTCCTTTGTGTCCTCTGGCAGGTTATAAACTTCCTGAGGACAGGAGGGTGACTCTTTTCTTCACCTTGCCCAGTTCAAAGCATCCAGCTTTGTCTCTGCCCAACAAGATACTCAACAGATATTGAACCGAAAATGAGTGCCCTGGAGTCAGAGATCCTGGCTTTTATATCCACTACTCCCCAATTAATTTGCTACACGAGAAAGCAAATCTCAGATAATCTATTTACAAAATTAGAAGCTGGAATGAAGAGATAAAATAAGAAGTAAATCAGTGGCAAAATACTTTTAGGAGATATATAATAATAATGATGACTTTACCTTGAGTATATTGCAGAAGTGATGGAACTGGGCTTTGAATTATTACTAAATATTTGAGATAAATCTTTGAGTTTCTTTTAGTGATAAGTGTTCTTCTTTGGGCTTAATATGCTTAAAATATTAACCTATTATTCTGAGACAGGCCAGTAAGACAGGATTTTTTTTTTAAACTTGAATATGCGTTGTTCCAAAGTCATGTACAAGATGGTAACCAAAATGGAGAATGATATCATAACTCTGAACACTCAGGTTCAGTGGTGAGATTCATCTCATTCATCCTCGAATCTCTGTGTCTTAGTCAACAGGATTGTTTCACTGTAAGGTGGTATTATGAGTTGAATTTTGTCCCCCCAAAAAGGCAGGTTGAAGTCCTAACCCTCAATACCTAAGAATGTGACCTTATTTGGAAATAGGGTCTTTGCAGATGTAGTTAAGAAGAGGTCATTAGTGTGGGCCCTAATTCAATACACATCTACAAAACAAGGAATGCCAAGGATCGCTGGCAAACCACCAGAAGCTAGGAGAGTGGCATGGAACAGACTCTCTCACAGCTCTCAGAAGGAGCCAATGTGCTGTCACCTTGATCTTGGACTTGTAGTCTCTAGCACTGTCAGACAATAAATTTCTATTGTTTAAGCCATCTAGTTTGTGGTACTTTGTTATGACAGCCCTGGGAGACTAACAGGTGCTGGTGTTTAGTTACACCCTGGGGCAGCCCAGGGTCCAAGCCTAAGAATCTACAACCACAGACAGAATCATTTAACTCTCAGTTGGAACAAGGTTGTGCCTTTTAGGTAGACAGCTTCAAATTCCTTATGGAAATAGATAGGATTTGAGTTATTAACTAATGGATGTCTATGAAAGTCTATTCTTAATATGTATAAGACTGAGCCATCTACAAAAGACAGACAGAATTTGAGCAGGCAGAGGAGGGTCTGAAAGATTGTTCCCTGACTCAGCCACGCAGGAATGCTCTTCTAATGTTAATACACATAACTCCCCTCTAAAACTGTTTGGATACACATACTGCGAATGAATTCAGGACTTTTGCTGTTGTTGTTATCTTTTTTGTTTGTTTGTTTTTACAGTGCTCTGCATGGATTTAATGGACACACAAAACTGTTCTCGGTGTTTACCTGTTGCTTCATTTAAAGCTGGCTCAAGGCGTATTGTTTCTAGAAAATGCTCTAAAATTTTTTCAGGTGTTCCTGACATCACAGTATACCTGGATAAGAAATAAAAACATCATCAGTTTTTCAAAAGTGGGCAAATAATTAATGAATGACTTTTCACATATCTAAGTTTTTTGTGTGTTTTCTGTTTTGTTTTCGTTTACTTATTCCTTGTTTGAGTCCCAGAGAACCATTATGACTTAACTTATGGTCCACATTCTCCTTATGGTAAGAGAGACCATGTACCTTGCCAAAGCCACACAGGAAGACAATGAAAAAACCCTTCACAAATTGAAGTAGTTACTAAAACGTTATTCTTTTTTCCCTACATGGAACTGAAGTAAACTTGGAGAGCGGCTCTAGCAGGCTGGGAACTGAGAAGCCTCAGCCTTGCTCCAAGGGGAATGGAAAGGAACATGTAAATCACAGGGCAGTTCGGGTCAGGCAGGGGGAGCTGGCGAGGGCAAGTGACAGTAAACTAGGTTACCCATATATGGGTTATTTGTAGCACAATCTCGGTCCCACATTGGATTCCCCTGCCTATTTCTGGAATGCTCTGTCTTTCCCAACTGTACACTGGTGTGTGCTTTGGAAACACAGCTAAGAATAAAACAAGAGAAAGGAACACAAAACCCCAAACGCCACTGAGCAAACAAACTCCAGTAGCATCTGGATAGGAAATAAATCAACACTAGAAAATCCATAGATTTATTTCAATGTAAAATGTATATTATTTGGGGGTAGGGTGTGTTAGTCATTATTTCAGAAGATCCATCCGTGGGTTTCATCAACCAACAGGACAGGATTTATTTTTTAACCTGAATGTGGGCTATTTCAAAGTCATATCGAAGATGGTAACAAAGCAGTGAATGAAACCACAGGCAAAATACATTAAGGTGATCTGGGCACTCCTATGCTAAAACTCAGACTTTGCTTTTCTGCTCGGAATTTCACATAAAGCAAAATGATGGGAAGAAAAACAACAATGAAAAACAAATGTTCAGAAAGCAGTGGTATGATTCGGCTCCAGGAGGACTCAGATTTCTTTGTCTCCTCACCAACACTCTTTCCTTGCCTGTTTGAGACCTTGGAGGAAGTGTGCTTAGATTCCAAGAACATCTCTAATGTATTAATCCTCAAGGTCTTAACCTCCTGCCTGAGGGAGTAAAGAAGAAGCAATCCAACATATAGCCCCATGCATGTGAGAACAGAGACTGAGTGAAACAACTCTGGTATTGAATGAGTAGCAAATGCAGTCTACCCGGATGGTAAGGTGACCATTAGTTAAGACTATTCTATGTGTGCATGCTAGTGTGTGTGTGCACTCAGGACCAAAAAGAAGCTGAAGAGTTAAATCTTTGAGGAAACCTGACTTTGGAGCCTAGAGGAAGAAAGGGGGAATAGGAAAAAAAAGATCTATTTTAACCTCACAAGTATCACCCCTTTCTCAAAATAAATAAGGCAAAAGACAAGGGTTTTACCTCTCGTAGGCAATGGCTATTTGAGGAAAGGAGAGGGTGTATCCATAATGGCCTTGAACACTTAAATGGAGAAAACCGCTGAGTTCATTCAGTAATTCCTGAAATACCTGATCCTTGGATAGTACTCTCTAGGCAAGCTGGAAGATGGGTGGCATTGACCACATTAATAAGGAATCGGGCTGGAGAGGGCATCAGCATCTGTTGAGTATTTCCTACACCCCAAACAGCTAGGTGGGCACTGAACCATGTCGTCATTGCTTATTCCTGTTAGTTAAATATTATCTTCATTCTGCAGATGGAGAATCTGCTGGGCAAGGGGAGGCAGCAGGCCTATGGTCACAGAGTTAGTAAGTGCCAGATCTCTGCTGTGAGCCTGGTCTGGCTTCGGAGCACAAGCGTGTGTCTTGTGGCCCGGCTCTGTCTGTGCCCCAAGACGCTTGGGGCAGAGGGTATGTCTAGGTACCTGGAGCTCATTCTGAAAAGGAACTTGTTTGTGTCTGAAAACAAGTTTTATTTAAATAAGATGATAAATACATTACACAGAACACCAGTGACTTGTATTTGGCATGGCACTGGGCAGTCGTCGCTAGCAGGCTGTAAGCTTTCTGGCTGGTTACATGATGGGTATTTCAGTTTGAAATGTGTTCTCTCCTCAGAAGTTTAACTCTGCCAGGTTGGCTTAACATTCTGGTGTTCTTGGTTCGGACATCCCTTAGCTAGAGTATTTATGTCTGGCCACAAAGAATGAAGACCGAGGGGCAAACCAGATTTCCTATCACCTCCTTAGAGAGAAGTGACATGTCTGCCCACCTCGTCAGTCTCAGACACCAGATCTTGCTTTTGCTACCAAGGGCTCCCTCTAGTGGTACAGCTGCTGTGGCTGTCTTAGCCCATCCTCTCCCTCAGCTCCACAGAGGGCAGTGCAGGTGTTGATATTCTTAGGTCACGGAACTCTGAAGAGAAAGAGCCAGGGAGCTTCTGGCCAGATGTAGCCATCTGTGAATTTGTAGCCCTGGGCTTGGCTGAAACACCATATTATTGCTTTGTTTCAGGCTGGACACTGCCAGACACCCTCTGCTTGACCTCTGTTTAACTGAGGGACTTGAATCCCAGACAGCACGGCTTTTTTCAGTTTATTTCATGAAGGAGCTATTCTAGTCCAAGTTAAAAAGAAGCCCAAATTGATTACATTATCCAAGCTGTGGGCTTTTAAGCCTGTGACAGAAAAATCTGTTCCTAATGCCAAGTCTGGAAATGAGGACACTTCTATCTGCACCTAGAACAACAATGACAAAGGATGGAGGGGAGGAGAACCTAAAAGAGACTATCTTTCTGCAAACAGAATGGACCTGAGCAATTGGGTGGTTGACAGTCTAAGGAAAAAGCAACACAGTAACTAAAGCGGGAGCAGTCCCTTTAAATTCTCTCTTTCCTATTAAAATCACATAACCACACAGCAGAAGATAACCAAAATGGTAAATGTTTGAGAGCCTGAGATAGTTTATTCAGCATGAGAAACACTGTCTTGATATTGATGTTTTAATATCACACTCAGAGTTGAGTGGCTTGGGCAGTCAGGCAGCTTTGAAAATTTAAAATGTATACATGAAAAACTGTTCTGGATTTCTCAGGGGAAAAGTTAATCAGAAAAATAACATTATGGGGCACTGGTTGGCTCAGTTGGTTGAGCGTCCAACTTGTGCTCAGGTCATGATCTCACAGTTTGTGAGTTCAATCCCTGCATCAGGCTCACTGCTGTCAGCGCAGAGCCCGTTTTGGAGCCTCTGTCTCCCTCTCTCTCTCAAAAATAAATAAACACTTAAAAAAAAAAGAAAAGAAAAATAACATTACTATTGGCACCAATGTGATGACCCTCTTTGAGTTCAAAAGGGATGATTTCTGAAAAGATGGAGGCCCTATATGTTCCTGAATTTTAAGTCTACCCACAGACATCGTTGTTGGCATATTGTCAAAGTTATCCAGAACATCAGGCCAAAATTCACTTACATGGTGCCGTGCCCCCTTTAACTCTGGTCTGGCATGAGAAAGCCCGACATGGAAAGAGACCCCTCGAGAGAATGACTTTTTCCTCTTCAGGGAGCCGATCTTGCCCAGCGCATTATTTTGTGCTGACGGATATTTCTTAAAGGGTGCGCTGTGAACATGCACACGTTTTTGAATTATATAAGAAATCTGGATCGGTCTACAGAACACAGAAAAGGAGATGTAATGGAAATCAGATCCAGGCCTAAAATAAACTGAATACATGGGCTTCTCCTCTTCTGTTCCCTTTAGTTTGATTTCATAAGAAAATCTATATTTGGAAGGCGCTCTGAATGGACTATGTTGTAACAAGCAAACGCTTTTGATCATTCCCCCATGGTATGAAGAGGTGAAAGAAGCGGGGCCTCCGGGGGACTTCTTGGTCAAATGTTTCAAGGTTAAGGAGAATTTTCAAGGCTTACTTTTTCAGGTGGCAAAATTTTCCTGAGACATCTGAGGCATTATTAAAGAATGCAGATCTACACTGTAAAATGCTCCAGATATATTTAAGCACACTAAAGGAAATCAGTGGGGAGGGACCTAACCTTCGCATTAAAAATATCTTCATTCTTGTCTTCCATGGGCTGAACGGATAACTGTTGAAAACATTCATGAGAGAACATTTTCAAGAATGGGTAGCAGTGGAAAAAAAAAAAAACATGAAGAATTCTGGATGGCAGTTTACAGATTTGGAAGTGAAAGAACAGTTTTTTATATGGTCTGTTTTATGTCAGCCCTTTTGAAATATACTGGTTTGCAGTGTTTACATGATAGTGTTGAGGATACAGTATTTACATACTGTATATTGCCATAGTAAGCTTCATGGCTGAAGGAAGAAAAGCATTGAAGTTGTCAGCTGGAATTGCTGCCAGCTTTACCATTACAAGCTTTCTAATCCTGGGCAAGTAGCTGGCTTCTCTGAGCCTGCTTTTTCCATCGGTAAAAAGGAGTGTGTAGTCAGGATTACATGAAACACGCAAAATATATTATGGCTACTCAATAATATTCTATTTCTTCCCACCTTCTTTGAAAATACGTTGATTCATCCAGATGAAAATGTCTGAGCTTTGGGCTTTGAGTCTAAACAATAAAAATTCATCAGTTACCGTGAGTGGCCTGATTAAAGGGAACACCCCATTTGTGTTGCAAACAAAGGAAAATTACTTGGGATGCATTCTTTTTCAACATATTATTTGGTGACACTTCTTTGGCTACAGGAGTGGTGTTTTTGTTATTCTAAGATTGAAAATTAATCTTTGTTTTAAAAACAAGATTCTGCAATCTTTCACAATTTCTTAAAGCTACATTTCCTTGTTCTCCTGTCTTACTATTCAAGTGTTGGTACATTTGATGGAAAAAAGTCTCATGTAAGAAGTTGCAACAAAAGGGACGCCTGGGTGGCTTAGGTGGTTAAGTGTCTGACTTCAGCTCAGGTCATAATCTCGAAGTTCATGGGTTCAAGCTCCACATCAGGCTCTGTGCTGACAGCTCAGAGCCTGGAGTCTGCTTCGGATTCTGTGTCTCTCTCTCTCTCTCTGCCCCTCCCTTATTCATGCTCCATCTCTGTCTCTCTCCAAAATGAATAAACATCAGAAAAAAAACAACAACAACAACAAAAACGAAGTTGCAACAAAAGATGGAATGGGATATAGGTATACTAAAAAAGGCTCAAGTTAAATAGAGAACCAAAGGGCGCCTGGGTGGCTCAGTTAGTTAAGCATTTGACTCTTGATTGTGGCTCAGATCGTGATCTCACAGTCGTGAGATCGAGCCTCGCGTTGGGCTCTGGGCTCTGCGCTGGGCATGGAGGCTGCTTAAGATTCTCTTTCTCCCTCTCCTTCTCCCCCTCCCTGCTCTCTCACTCTCTCAAAGCAAACAAACAAAACAAAACACCCTGGGAGCCTAAGAAGTGTGAAGCGAACACCCTTTTGATGTTAGCAGTATTGAGTACAGATGAGGCCAGATGGATGCTTCTAGACTGCAATCCACAGACGGTCTTATATTTTAAGTCTGGGTTCCTGCCAGAGATGCTCATTCTGATAACAAGATGAAAACACTTCTCAAGAAATCCTACATGTGAAATTCAAATACCAAAGGTTCTTATCACCTCGGGGCCTACCTATCCTCTGTGTGGCCTGGCACTCCTATTTCCATTGTTCTCGCCGCCTTCTGTTCCAAAGCTATCACGGTTGAACACTGTATGCAGAGAGTGTCCTTAGCGTAGGGGAAGAGTATCCTCTGAATTACTCCAGGCAGCACCAAGCTCAATGCAGTGCCAGAAATGGATACATTATACTCCACAAGATGTGTGATTAGTCAATAGAGAGAAAAAAAGTCACACACACTGCCGTCTTCCACAAAAAAGGAGAGCATGCTATTGTAGAAATGATGATACCATGTGAAAAGGTTAATCATAGTCTGGCAATTGCAGTGTTGGATGCAAACCTACTTTTGCTGAGGCTGTGAGTTTCCTTGATTAGAAGCCCTGTTCCCTGCTGGGACCTTCTCCAGCACCAAGACATCTTGGTCATGTTCTTTAAGTCTGACTGTATTCGCCTCAACGTCCTGCAAATACAAATTACACCACATACAGATGCTGCTGTTTTCTCAGACAATGAAAAAAATTTCAAATGCTTCAGAAACTCATTTGGTGCTTGTGATGCTAATTGTTGCATCTACAAATTAAGTCATTTTCAAAGTCAGGGCTGGAATGGTCAGAGATAGGACCAGATGAGGTTTGAGACATATGGTTTTAAAACTCTGCTTTTACCCCAGATTCAGAAAAACAACCGAGTGGAGAGGAGTGTGGTTGTACTGTGAGAAACCTTTCAGAGAGAGTGGCATAACGGGAAGAGAGGGGAGCAAGTACTCTTATCCTTAGAAAAATATGTGGCTTTCTTCTGAGGGCGTGTCATTTTCATAGGCATGCACCTTTTCTCTCTCATCAAAAGATTCTGTTTGTTTTTTTTAAAAAATCAGCTGGAGGGGCACCTGGGTGGTTCAGTTGGTTAAGCGTCTGACTTTGGCTCAGGTCCTCGTCTCACGGTTCATGAGTTTGAGCCCCACATTGGGCTCTGTGCTGATAGCTCAGAGCCTGGAGCCTGCTTCGGATTCTGTGTCTCCCTCTCTCTCTGCCCCTTCCCCACTCATGCTCTGTCTCTGTCTCTCTCAAAAATAAATAAACATTAAAAAAATCAGTTTGAAATGTGTTAAAAACATTTTTCAGTTATTTTGAATAATTTTATAAACCGTATCAATGATAATGATCCTAACCTGATTCTTTCCAAGCATTTTTTTTGGCTAAGTGTAAACTCCTTGTGTGTAAACTTCAAAGAGTTACTAAAGTTTACCTCTAAATTTCAATGTCACTTGAACAATTAAATTAAAAATCTTGACAGACTTTTTTTCATCATTTGGTCCCCATTTTAAAAGAGATAAGTCAAATTCCGTGAGGCATTTTTTTTTTCTATATTATTCAATGGTATAATTTTAAATGTAACTTTTTTGCATTAAGGGAACACATTTCTAAGACAAACTTTGTTGTCAGAATCTTGTCCCCAAAGGCAAAGGCTTAAGGCCCTGTGAGAATAGGTGTTCATACATAAGGAACGGAGAATGATATTGTGAAGCATCATTAAGTAAGGCTGAACGTACCAGTAACTGCATTTAGAACTTCAGGGTAGGATAGAGAAAGATGCTAAGGCTGGGAGAGACAGAGAAGAGAGTGTGCTCAGGTAGAAAAAGAGCAAAATGACCCTAGAGGAAACAGTCTCCCAGAGTGAACTCAAGCTGGGGCAGGCTGGACTGCAGGCCACCTGAGAGGTCAGGGCTGACGGGACACTGTCATCTTCCCTGGTAGTCCACAGACAGTCTTTCTAGGGGTTGTGTGTGTGGGAAGACAAGGGACCATCTCTTCTCAACCTCACCCACTCTCACAAATACTTTATTGAACAAGCTTTGAGTAGGCCCATCTGCAGAGCCAACTTTAAGTGCAATTTCATGTCTCTGTCACCCCAGGTATTCTTCGCCTACCCGCTAAAGTCTGAAATTCCTTTAGTATGAATCAAATTGACATGGAGCACTTGGCAATGCTTGATTGGAGTAACCATGGGTGACGTTAATTCCCACTAAAATGTAATCACTCAATAAGTGAGGAGAGGATGTGATGATACAGGAAAGCTTCAGATTTGGGAAGACATTGGAGGTGGAGACTAAGAAAGTCTAGGATGGAGAAAGACCTGGGGAGTGAGGTAGGAAAGGACACAAAAGGGCAAGCCTAGAATTGCCAAAGAGAAATGGCTCAGACTTTGGCATTTGGCCAAGGCAGTCCCTAGATTTTTTTTTTTTTTTTTTAATTCTCATGGGCCAGTATGGGTGTGTCCAATTATTTGGTGTGGCACACGTGCCATGTTGGCAGCTTTACTGGAATATCACCCTTGGATCCCAGAACGCACACCAGCACACTGAACATACCAGGTTTAGAACCAAGGCTCTTTGTTCCTAGAGCATTCAGTAGTCACAGTACCGCTCAGTTAATACCACACTCTGATCTTTGCTGGTCTGGCAAAAGGAAAAATGGGATACTTCTCAGCCACACTGCCTTGGACTCACCCTCAGGATCCGGTTGAAATCCTCCTTGTCCACTCTTAAGAAATGGCAATTATCTTCTCGCAAGACGATAGAAGCAGCTCTTGGGGCATCGTTCACTAGTGCTAACTTGCCAAAGTCATCTCCCTCATGCAGGGTACAGACCACACCCTGGAGGGAGCAGAACATTCAGATGAACAGGATCCCTGAATCTGAGCAGACACCAACTCACCTTATGCCACAAGACCCCCTTTACCCAAAACACTGTATATATAAATGGACTGCGCCAGGGATGCCAAAGGAGAATTGCAGAATTAGATTATAATGTTTTATTTTTCTTTCATTTAGTAATATGGGCTATGGCCTAACTAAAATGTACACATTTAATGTATTTATTTTAAATTGATACATCTATAAGGAGATGAGCCCCAGAAAGTTCAATTCGAATGAGTATAATAATTTAGATAATCTGTGACTGGAGATGCTGTAATGTCTTTTCTACACCGAGTAACAATGTTGTTGCAGGTTTAATTGTAGCACTTCCATACTTAGAGCCACACTAGTAAATGGAGCATAATAAAGTTTCACAAAGAAAAAGATATATATACCTTGCCATAAATGACTACATTCACTGATCCTTTTAGAATAATGTACCAGGAGGTGCCTTCTTCCCCCTGGTTAAACACTAGACACAAAAAGATGAAAAGACTTATGACAAGAATAGAAGTACATCAATATAAATTACAGCTTATCAAATCATCATTTTTAAGTCCCCAGAATTATACATTTACTCCAGAAGGAAAAAAAAAGTCACTGGCAAATACTAACTTATTCAGGTGGAATGGTATTTCCTTTTCTATAAAACACGAAAGGAACATAGATACCACGCTACTTGCTAGGCTCTAAAAGGTATGGATTTACTATTGAGCCATGTGCCAGCAATCCATTTCTTAAAGCGATAAATACACTTTCCCCCACAGTCCATCAAAACTTATTACGCTATTGAAAATAGTTTTTAGGGGCGCCTGGGTGGCGCAGTCGGTTGAGCATCCGACTTCAGCCAGGTCACGATCTCGCGGTCCGTGAGTTCGAGCCCCGCGTCGGGCTCCGGGCTGACGGCTCAGAGCCTGGAGCCTGTTTCCGATTCTGTGTCTCCCTCTCTCTCTGCCCCTCCCCCGTTCATGCTCTGTCTCTCTCTGTCCCAAAAATAAATAAAAAATTATTTTGAAAAAAATATTTTGAATAAAAATTTCAAAAAAATATTTTGAAAAAAAATTTAAAAAAAAAAGAAAATAGCTTTTAAAAGTAATCTTCACACTAGTGTGTGAAGTTTGAAAACGTGCAAATCAGCACTACATACTGTTTATGGATACGTGTCTATATGTTACTAAAAAATGAGTTGTGATAACACTCACTGCACATAGGGTAGGAATTACCTTGGGGAGGGAAAGAAAACAATGAGATAAAGGAAGGAACAAGAGGGCTTTGTTTGTATCTATAATTTCATTCTTTAGAAAATATGAAAAGATAGTATCATGTCCGGGTTTGATGAAGATAAAAAAAGTTGCTGGTAATAATCTCTATTTTTTTTGTTGGAAATACTTAAATATTTCTAATAAAATGAAAACAATCAGTAAGTCTGAATGAAAAAAAATAAATGAGAAGTTAAGTCATCAGTGATGATAAAAATTAAAAATCTTAAAGTGAACCATTAAAATGTAAAGAGAAAACATTCTTCCTAAAATTAATATCCATATTAGAAATACCACTACTGATGACTGGAAGTAAAACATTTTGAAATGTAATCTTTATGACATTTTTTGCTTTTATGATTCATGTTCCTGCTTCTTTGACTAACACAGTCTGAAGAAAGAACAAGATTTTCCAAAGAACCTCTCTTGAAAAGTTAACAGGTGTCCATTTAAAAAAGCGTCTTATGTTTCACTCAATTTAAAAAGTGTCAGTTTAAATGGAACGGACGTTTTTCTTTATTGCAGAACTTTGAGAACCTTAGTATGCTCAGGTGTCTTCTGACTCTCCAAGGGAGATTAGAGAAAGCGGCCTTGAGTAGACCAGGAGCCACGTTTACCAAGAAGGATTTTGTAGAACTTGAGGATAAGGATGGCTTAAACGATTCTGTTCACATTTACTAATATCAAATTGGAACATCTTGCTTCCAAATGCCCTCACAGAACTAAACAAGTTGGGTTCTGAAGAGATAAGAATATATTAGCCCTGCATTGGTATTTGGGGCAAAGAGTTTCTCTCGGGCTCAGAACTGGTAGAGCAAGTGAGAGAAGAAAAACCAAGCAGGGCGATTTGTCACTCTAACTAGGGATCTGGAGAGACAGACTTGTTCTCTGAAAATCAAATTGAAGTGAAGCTGCGTGAAAAGGTCCTTGTAGGGTCCTTCCTGAAGAGCAGTGACTTCACCGCACCCTCTTTAAATACTGCCTTGAGTCAGCAGGGAGCCAGTGGAGACTCAGGCTGCCAACTGCTACCAAGCTGGTACCAGAAAACCCTAGGGCAGCATAATAACAGGCACATGCTGGGAATAGTCGCGAGGCTCGAGAAACCGAACTGCCACATCATGTCCTTCCAGGTCTGACCTGGCCCCCCAAGAAGGAAAGCATTTGCAGTCAGGTTCCCATGGCATATGCTCTTGAGAAGCTCGCCAGGCACAACGTCCCATTACATCACTTACACACGGTTCCTCCTTTGGCATGAGACTCAAAAATGAGAACACCTGCTAACTCTCGTTTCACCTAGAAGAAAAAGAGAAAGAATTGGGAAAGGCCAGATTGGGGGGTGGGGTGGGACTTGTTCTCCTGAGCAGTGCTGAATGTACCCTTCTGTTCACACAGCCATTTCCCACTTCGCTAGCTGCTAGTCTCGTCTAGAACCACTTTCACCAAATTTGCCACTAGATTCACTTATTTTTGGGAGAGCATAAGCAGGGGAGGGGCAGAGAGAGGGGGACAGAGGATCCAAAGCAGGCTCTGCACTGATAGGCTGACAGCTTGATGCGGGGCTCAAACTCATCAACCGTGAGATCATGACCTAAGCTGAAGTCGACGCTCAACTGACTGAGCCACCCAGGTGCCCCTACCACTAGATTAGTAAGGCTCTGACAAAAGCTATCTTATAAGGTAATTCATTCAAAACAGTCTCCCCAGAAACCATTTAAAACGTGGCTTCACATGTATGAACTAGCTAATTTCTCTGCCAGTCTTCCATCTTGGGTGAGAATATCATCGGACCCTGCTGCTATGAGAGGCTCTTCCTTGCATCACACATACTACATCACCACACACACACTGGAAAATTCAAATGAAACTTCAATGTGCAGGCAGATTTATATTCCTACATAGCTAATTGTTTTAAAATCCTAAATTATGGTTGCAAATCTTGGCTCTAATTCCCTAAGAACAAAGTGACCTCAGTATTTCCCCCAGTGCCTGGGTACCTGGGGTGTGAGCTAGAGGAGGAGACTCCCCATAGTCCTTTCAATTCCACCACTCTGAGCAAGTCACAGCAGGGGCGTGCTGGGGACCTGGAGTGCAGGCAGGGAAAAGGAGTCTCCCCTCACTTCTGTCTACAGCATGAGCTCATGATACCTACAAGGTGCAGGGGCACCCCAGCTGAGGCGCCCAGGCACTAGACCTATCCCCACCTCCCACGGACAGAGTGAGGATGACAAGGGCAGTGGTATGTGGGAAGGGTGGCTGGGCTAGACTACACCCCTGAATGCCCTATGTAGGTAGGTGAGCAAGCTTCTGGACCCACAGTAGTGCAGCAGGAGAAGGATGGGAAGGCAGCTCCATCTGAGTTGAAGGGGGAGGGTTTGGAGCCCTTCTGCTCGGAGCTGTGGCAAGTGCCTCATTGCTCTCGGCAGAGACCTGACCTCTGCCCCCAGAGAAAGGACCACAGACATTGCTACCATGCATGTGGTAGCATAATGCCAGCAAGTAAGCTGGGAATGATAGGCAAATTAGGTATGTAGATATTGCTGAGGGGCCTCAGAATATGATCTGTGAATATTGAAGCAACTTCTATTTACTATTATTATTGAATTATTAACATATAGGAGACTTGTGCTACCTGGAAAACACATTCCTGTATTTCTTCTATAGGAGGATGTATTTCTGTCCCTATTCAGAGCCAAATTTCTGTCCACTGCCTTCCTAAATAACTTCATCACATAAAAGTTCAGAGTCAGACATAGCCATTGGGCCATTTTTCACTAATGGGCCCTGCTACTGTGTCCTAACATATCTGAGGCAATGTTTCCTTGAACCTTCTGCTTCCTTCTCCATAGGGCAGCAAACCTGGGCAAAGCCGGCCCTGTGGGCCAAGACAGGCCATCTTGATTTTCCTCCTTCCTCTATATTTCATGGAAGGGTCTCAGAGTTCCCCTTAAGGTCTGGATCTCTTGTCAAAGTGTACAGATTCCAAGATTCAGGTTTTGAAGAATGAAGTACATTTTCCAGTCTTACTCACTCGCTCATACTGCTTCAGGGTTTAGGGCACATGAACAACTACTAACAACATGGTAGCACTTGATCCCATTTGGGGACTATTCTTGAGTGTAACTTCCTTTATGTCTCATGAGAGAGAGTAGGCATGATTTATGACGAATTCAGGCATTCCTTCACCACCACCCCCATGCCAAAATACACTCCTTCATTGCTAACAGTGCATTCAACACCTCCCCCTCCCGAGCATGCTCAACAAGGAGACGACCTACTGTTGTAGAAAGATGGGATAAGGCCTTAATGTGAATGAGCTCTTCATAGATAATCTCTAGGTCATCCACGGTCCTCTGGCCAGGTCTACAAAGAAAAAAGTAAGAAGAAAACAAAGAAAAAAAAGTCATCACAAAAGCTTGAGATATAGAAATGGATTCAGTAATGTGTTTAGGGATTTCCTAGGAGAAATCTCTATGACAAGACTTTGACAGAAGAAGAGATCCTGCCATTAGAACCCCTAAAGGGATTTTTGAATTGAATGTGTTCCTTGATGGAAGAATGTGCATAGTCCTCTTCCCTTCCAATCTGAGGGAGGAACATCTCCACTCACATTGTAGTTGGCTAACTTATCTCTCACTCTGTAGATGATTGCTCTAAAAAATTGCTTGTCATTACCATCAGAATCAGTAACTGCAAAACTTGTCTTTTAACGCAACTAGGAACAATTGATTTCACTAGCTGGATGACTGATCCAAATTCCTTGGGATCCTGTGTGATGTCTTAGCCTAACAGAATAATGTTGCTGTTACTATTGTTTCGGATGATGTAATATGTTTCTAGACAGGACTCAAATAGAGGATTAATGTAGACTCAACATTTTCTTACTTATCCCTGAAAAAGTGAGGGCATGAGATGAGCAGAAAGCAAACAGCAGTGTCTAGGATTAGTACTAAAGGGAAAGAAGGAAGGTACACACTCTCATTTCCCCAAATCTGTTCCATGGATGACAGCTCTTTCGTGAGATGTCAATCAGTGTATGGGTTTTTTTTTCTATAAATTATGTTTTTTTATATAAATTGTTTTAAACTAGTATCCAACAGCCTACCTTTGAGGATAGAATATGGAAGTGTTATGGACGTTTTGGCATGGGAGGACTGAGTGGATTCCTAACCATCTTTAATGTGTGTGACTATTCTGGAATCACTAGTAGTGTTCAATTACACACCAATGATAATCAATACGATTGATCAGTAATTTGGGTGTTCTATTGCTCCCTGCAATATAAGGAACCCTGGCTAATGAGTTTTTGAAACTTTAAAACAAACAAAGGGGTGATCAAATCTCAAAGAGCTATGTGGAAGGACAGGCAGCTTTTACTTTCCACTAACTGTTGCAATCATGTATGTTACCTATTCTGTAACCATCAGTCTGTTTTCTGTATTTTGTCCTGAAATTCCAACAATTTATGATATTACTCAATGTTACTGTATGTTAAACATTTAAACCTTAATGAGCTACTGATGGTATTTCATCCTTAATTGCATTACATTTTAAAAAGTGTTCCTTTGTCGGATAAATTTGGGTGTGTTGGAGTACGGAACACAGCACTGGATTTTGAGTATGCAGATCAAGTTTTAACCTCAGTGCAGCCACTCAGCAGCTATGCGGCATCAGTCTCAGTCTCATCTGCAAACTGAGGACGATACCTTCCTGAGAGAGACGCGAGGGCCAAGAAAGTAGCGAATGTGAAGGTGTTTGCATATTTAAGTGGGAAAAAAAATAGCAAAGTGATTTTCAAAGCTCAAACCCTTGTTTAAGAAGTTTTAAACAGGGGCACCTGGGTGGCTCAGTCAGTTAAGTGTCTGACTTCAGCTCAGGTCATGATCTCACGGTTGGTGGGTTCGAGCCCTGCATTGGGCTCTCAGCTGACAGCTCAGAGCCTGGAGCCTGCTTTGGATTCTGTGTCTCCTTCTCTCTCTATCCCTCCCCCACTCATGCTCTGTCTCTCTCTCTCTCTCAAAAATGACCATTAAAAAAATTTTTTAAAAATAAGGTAAACAAACAGATAAAGTATATATACTATCACAGATAAAGTATAACATGTGGGCCAGCAAATTACATCTAAAACTAAGTCATTGGATAAGCAGTTTGAGCAATCAAAACTCAATTGTGAATATCCTGAAATAGTTGATTGGGTTAAATAATTTTGCTGCCATATTATATATCATGTAGGGAGTTGATCGAGTGGGACTAACTGGAGGAAGAAAGCTCTATGCATACCTTGCACATTACCTTCTCAAGGGCAGCTTTGATGCGAACAAAAGAATATGGTATCTTTCTCTTGTAGCATCAACAGAGGATGTTTCCTAATCCTGACTATTCAAAGGGACATGTACTAAATCCGTGACCCAGGGGGATGCCAGCCAGCTTTACCTCCTGTGAAGGATCACCACTGAAGGACACAGCTGTGCACCAATCCAGTGCTTCAGGGCAGATCTCAGACAGTATGGGACCCAAAGATACCAAAGAAAAAACTATGGCCATGGGGGCTCTAAAGGAGCCAGCCCTTCTTAGTAAGGGGCCTAATCTACTACTTGACTTAGACATGGGGATTTTGAAACTGGGACCCTTGGAGATTTAAAAGTCAATTGAATCACCCCAGCTGATCTACCACGATAGAGGCAGCTAATGTGAAAGTCTCAGGTAGGCATAATAGGATTATGGCTCTTCAGCATGAGGAGCGGCCCTGCTGTTCCTGCTACTTGACATCAGCTGCAAATAGCATGGACCGTCCTAGAAGCTTGGCTAAAAGGGAAAACAGTTGCCAAGTCTCATTCTCACCTCCATGGGGAGGAAGAAAACTCAGCTGGGAAAAGAAAAGGTTAGAATTTATCTCTAAAAATCTTGACAGATTCAAAGTTGGAAATCCATTCATTGTGGAAATCCAAATCAATGTGAAATCCATTCTGATCAACTCTTATGGCATTAGAATCTATAAATCCTATTATATTAAAACTGATTGTGTATGCCAACTATACTTTGATAAAAAATAAAATGAAGGGGCTCCTGGGCTCAGTCGTTTGAGCGTCTGACTCTTGACTTTGGGTCACGTCATGATCCCAGGGTCGTGGGATCGAGCCCTATGTCTTAGGATTCTTTCTCTCCCTCCACCCCTCTCTCCCGTTCATGTTCTCTAAGATGAAAAAAAAAAAAAATGAAAATGATTATATTTCATCCAAGAGTTAAAACATATAATGAAGAGCTGTCCAGTCCTCAATGCAGCATATTGCAAATTTGACGCAGTGGTTCAAGGTTGCCCTGTGAGTCACGCTAGGTCATCTTAGGACCTGCATCAGAGTGTGGGAGAGGAGAAGTGAAGACAGTGACTCTGAAGAATTTCTGAAATCTCTTCACCGCCCTGCTGCCCCACACAACTGAGCACTGCCTGGAGCTCCACTTACCCCTTTCCCTCCCCGCCACTTACCACCCCCGTCCCCCGCCCCCCCCAATTACTTCCCAGTGTCTTCTCTGGTCTGTTATTCTTTTGTTTACTGCCATTAGCTCTGTGCTCAGTGTGTTCTACCTTCTCTCCCTGGGGAAAAAGACAAAAAAACCCACCTTTCATCTATGTAATGCTGACACCTAAATCTTTATCTCCAAACAGACTTCGTTCCTGAGCTCCCAGAGTTTTCTGGCCACCTCCATCTCCTCCTAGATAAGCCATAGGCACTACAAGTGCTCCCTCATCATCACACAAGGATCTGTGAAGCCAGATCTCAATCTCCCACATCTTCCAGACACATTCATCTGCCCTCTCTTCACACCTTACCTCATGGCTCTGCTCTCTGCTCCAGCCATACCAGACATCTCTGTATCCCTCCAAAATGCTAGGCTTTCTCGTGTCTCCAAGACTTTCCACATGCTCTTTTCTTTGCTATATCTTTTTCTGCTGCAAGCCCAACTCAGATGTCATCTCTCCCAGCTAAAATTGGTTGTTCAACCCTTATTCTTCCATGGCACATGGTCCTGCTGCTGTGGTGATTACAACATACTGTGAAGAATGCTCTTTGTTTAAATATCCATAACTCTAGTCTGCTCTTCTCAAGAGAAGCAGCATCTGGTAGTGCAAAGGGCACTGGATTGGAAGCAGAAACTGGACTGGAGATCTAAATCAGGAACTTCCTAGGTATGTGATTGGTGTAATGCCTTGTTTCTGCATCTGTAAAATGGGAATAATTAATACGATTGTCATAAAGATCACAGGAGTTAATATAAGCAAAGTATTGATATATTGGAAATAGAGCACAAGTGCAGGATGGCATTATCACCAGGGTGGATGTTCAATATGAATGAAGACACACGTTCCTACAATTCATGCTGAACTGAGGGTCTACCCAAGGGAGAAGGCAGCAGTATTATGGACCAGTTCTTGTTCTGTGCCCAAGGGAAATGGGGACTTATGCTCTGCCATCCTTCCTATCAAAGGTCAGGTAAGATGACGTGCCCATGACACAACTCACTTTTGATATGGCACACGTTTGTGTCATGGCAAATAGTTCATCAATAATGGAGGAAGGAGATAGGGTGAAAATATTGAACCTCATCTCTTACTCCAAATCCCATAAAATGATAGAAAAGACATACTTTCTATAGGATTATAGATTTTATTCATCCAGCTGTGAGGAAGAAATTACCACGTTAGACCAGCTGAAGTCACTCAGTAGAACTAAATCAAGATCAGTGGCAGCTTGGACAGAGGTGACCACCCAAGACCAAGTAGCACCTGTGGGGCTCAGCCCTTTTATGGCCTTATTTTTATCTACCATGCTAACGATCTGATTGGAAAGGTATTTTATACAATTTTTAAATGTTCATTTTTGAGAGAGAATGAGAGAGAGCATGGGCAGGAGGGGGGTAGAAAGAGAGGGAGACAGAATCCCAAGCAGGCTCCGCACCAGCAGCGCAAAGCCTGATGCAGGTCTTGAACCCACAAACTGTGAGATCATGACCTGAGCCGAAGTCGGATGCTCAACCGACTGAGCCACCAGGCACCCCTGGAAAGGTATTTTAAAATCCAAAACAGCACTGAAAACAAACAAGCATCACCATCACCACAAACCACATAATAGTACTATGGGCAGACAGAGTTTTAGGAATTCTTGGGTGACAGAGAACAGATAGGGATAAAACGTGTGAGAATGACTGGAAGGGGCCACAGCTCAATATTCGCAGAAAACCACCACAGGAGGAAGACAGCAGATGAGATAAGGGCAGGACAGGGTCAGAGTGGTTCATCAAAAGACTGCTTCTTTCGGGTCAGTGGCCTCTTTTCCCAGGCCCCACAGTGAGCAGTGGGCAGTGGCAGAGTTTACTGCCAGGTTAAACCTTGAGACCTGCTCTCTAAAACATTCCCCGGGAGAAGCCTGAGAGAGAAGCCCTGGGCCCTCCTGCCGGACACAGAGGAGAAAAAGGAGTAGCAGCTCTCCCAGGAGCAAAATACCCAGAAAGGCCCCATTCCTGGGAAATCCTCCTTAGTTTGGCAACTAGTGGGAGGAAGAGGGGTGGCTTCAGCTTGCCTGCTCCCCCACGTGCCTCTCACAAAGCAAAGCCTGCCAGGAAACATGGCCTCCGCTGCCTTCAGGGGCAGCTCTGATGGGGATGCAGACCACACCTACACAGAAATCCATGTGGCGGCTTATTCTACCCCCTGGTTCCCCATTCAGCAAAAGCCACTCCGGAGAAGTAAACACTTCCCTGGGGACTTGCTGGGTGCTGTGGAGAAACCCATGGCAGCTGTTTGAAACAGGATGGAACAAAGCTTAAAAACAGTTTAGTCTCCGAGTCCTAAATAACATTCAAAATGAAAGGGAAAAAAAAGAAAAGAAAGCTACAATCCTGTGGTCTAAAGCGGTCAATGTAATCACGGGGCAGGCCACAGTTATTTGGCAATCCACCCAGGTAGCAGTGAACTTTTTGGTTCTGTTTACAGCCAATGTTTTAATGAGGTGAGAGAAGCTAGGACTGCAAGGTGTGAGGGGACTTACTCTAAAAAATGAGTATATTCAGTCAACAAAGCAATAAAAGCATTTGTGAGAGGTTTGCCACAAGCAAACTCACTGATGTTTCAGGGGGCCTTGACTTGTCGCTAGGACTGAAAGTTGAGGGAAGTCCCAGGGAGGAGGTCAGATGGAGCACGGGCAGCCAGCCTATGCCCACGAAGGTGGATCACAATCCGAGCCCCTCTCCTATCCCAGGTGGATCTTTGGGATTGTGGCAGCGATGACGGAAAGGCAGCCCAGCCTCTCCCAAGGCCGCCAGCTCGGAGCTGCTGTGCCATCTAGTGTCTCAGAGAAGATTCCCCTCTCTACTCAATCTTGATCTGCAGCTTTGCCCCAGTGGTGCCCCGGCACCCCCCGCCAAAGGGCACCTGATAACAACTAAAAGTGAGCCTTCCCCACCACAATCACTGAACAAAGTCACATTTTAAAAGCGGGTTTCTCATGGCAAACAGTGGCATTAAGCACCTCTCACGCTTTGGTCTTTACGGGGGTGACAGGGAAAAAATGGAGAAGAGGTCCTGCAAATCAGACCCCAGCCTGTTCAAACAGTAATGAAAGGGTCCCAAGGACTGAAGGCAATTTGGCTTTCAAGAGTCAAGGGAACACTGTGCCCCAAGCGGGAGGAGGGAACCCCATGCACCTTCACAGAGTAACCTACGAGGCTGGGGAAGTGAATTGACTCTCTGGCTGCTCTGAGTGGCAGCCGGTGAATGTACCTGGTCTTTACTTGTCCTTCTCCAGATGTCACAGGGAGAGATATTAGGCATCCCTGCTTCTTTACAAATCTGCGTGGTGCCACATTGATGTGGATTTGTCGGATCCTGCTGTGGAAAGGCCTAGTTTCTGCAGGGGATGCATTCTGGCAGCAATGTCTAGTTACAGACAAGATAATAAACGGGGATGGATGGAGAAGCAGTTTATACATTAAAGGATGGGAGGGCTCAGGTGATATTGGAAGCTGCTGGTAAATACAGTTTTATCAAGGAATTTATCAAGGTCAGAGACTGAGCTCCTCAGTTATTGGAACGTGGATAAAATGAGGGATTCGTCCAGACACCAAGCAGCACGTGGGCATGGCCAGTGGTAAAATATGCAGGTGAGAGAATAAATAAGCCATTCTTCTAGACCTGTCGTCTAGTAGACCTATTCTTGGTGCATGGGAAAAATACCCAGAAAAGTCAATGTTATAAATATCTAGTAAGCCATGGTCATGCTTCAAAATAAAGGAAATGCTTTATTATTTTTTTTCTGAGGGGTGGGGGTACGAATGCTTTATTTTTCTTGCAACACTCCACCTCATCCCACCTCACTGTCCTGCTTATAAGTCATTTCTCAAACGTGGTCATTTTCCAACACCCTTAAGATTGTGAGAGCTCACCTCTTTCCGCTTCCCTTAAAGGAAGTTTGGTTTTATTTCCCACCCTCTTGTGTAATAAACCAACAAAACGTGTTTCTTTTCTTTACCTCCCAGGATCCTTGCTTCTTAAGAGTTACATCTTCCATGTTAGAGATATTCCAGGAACCTGGTGACTGGACTTTTGCAGCGTCCTGTCCAGATCTCTCTGCTCACTTCTCTGCCACACCACCACCCCTTCACCTTATCTTTAACCCAGAAAAGAACATTTTAGGTTTATCGGATGCAATTAGGCATTTTTTAGTTCTGATAGCAAAGCCTGTACATCCCTATGTACATTCTTTCCTTTATATGTGAGGTTAGAAATGAACATTGTCCACCATTGCAGTAAAGGGCAGATGCTTTATGAATATTTGTGAGAAATGAAGTCACCCTCATCAGGACATGGGTAAGGAGCCATAATTAAGGCCCCTGAGTGCTAAGTGTTTTTAGGACAAAGTAATTTAAGGTTTTTCATGTTTAGAAATTGAATATGCCCAACATACTTCCAGCAAAAGTGGTTACTATGGGGACACACTAGAGGTTTAATATTAAACCTTTTAAAAGGTGCAAGTACAAATATTTTCCTGCAAAACATCTAAGCAGCAAGTTGAGAAAACAACAAATTTAGGTGGCATCAGAGAGTATAGCTACCTGCCTTCGTGCATGATGCATATAGATAATCAGATAGAAAATGCAAACAGTTTTTGAGGAGGTGCTATGTATACGCATTATTACTTTTTCCTTGCAAAAATTCATTCTTACTTTTTTTCTTTTTGCAAAAATTAATTCTTAATCAGGGACAGATGGACTACCTATATTTCTTTGGATTTCACTTCTTATTTAATAAACACACTAGAGAGGGTGAAGTTGCAACCTAATAGAGAAGACTGAATATTCTCCTTAAAAAAAAAAACAAAATGAAATTGGCTTTGGAGTAAGCAGACATGGACTCGGATCCTGGTTCAGCCACACATACTTCCATGTGATGTCAAGGAAAGCACTTGACATCTACTAAACTCAATTTCTTCAAATGTAATCGTGGATAATAACATAAGTCCTACTCATTCCATAGAGTGGTTTTGAGGTTCAAGGACATGATGTATATAAGGTCACTATGTAAACTATACAGTGTGATTCATACATTAATTATTAAGTTTTGTTTGTAATTCCGGCCAGTGGGTTGATGTGAATATTTTTCTAAGTAGATGACAACGCTTGTACTCCACTCAGGTCCATGAGGTCGTAATTGAGTAAGATGAGATTAGTCTGTCATAATTATTATATTTTTTTAAGATTATTTATTTATTTTGACAGAGAGAGACAGAGAGAGAGAGCATGCACAAGCAGGGGAGGGGCAGAGAGAAGGAGAGATAGAATCGGAAGCAGTCTCTGCGCGGTCAGTGCAGAGCCCGATGCGGGGCTCGAACTCACAAACTGTGACATCATGACTGAGCCAAGATCAAGAGTCGGATGCTTAACCGACTGAGCCACCCAGGCGCCCCTGTAATTATTATTTTTAAATCAAATACCCATGACGTCTTTCCTCACCAATGCTCTAAGAATAAACCCAGCAGGCCATTTTGAATCCTGTTTGGCTTGGGAAAGGTGATAGGCCACAGTAAAGAATACAGACTCCAGAGTCAGACAGACCTGCACCGGATCCTGAGTCCAACACTTTTGGGATAAACACAGGCAGGTGATTTAACCTATGCCTGTTTCCTAATCCATAAGATGGGGATGGTATTAATAACTACCTCACAGTTCTGTTGCAAGAACTGAATGAGATAATTGTTGAGCATAGTGCCTAGAATAGGTAAGCCCAATAAGTGTTGGCTGTGATTAAATATAATCGTATTTGTTTTTCCCTTTACAATCTCCTTGTGAAGCTGGGAGAGGGCAAGCCGGTATTACTAAACTCACCTTATAGTTTAAGAGATTTGTCATCTGGAGATGTTGGGTTCTTATTAGTGATTTGGTAAGATGAGAATCCAAGGCTCTGGAGCCCAGTCTTGCTTTCATTTTATTTGGCAGTTTCTTGGGTCAAATGCATGTATCTCAAATGCTGTCATTAAATTCTCAAAAAATAATTAATTTTAACCTCACAGAACTCAATATCTTGCATTGTGTCTTTAGTCTCAGCATTCTCTACAGACAGCAGAGAAACCTGCCGATTGCAAAGCGGACCATCCACACCTCTCTTTAATGTTCTTCAGTGGTGCCCCAGATGTCTATAAAATAATAGCCAGCGCATACAGAGTGCATAGCTGACCCCCCTCAATTAGACCTGGGCCTACCTCCCCAGCCACATTTACTAGCACTCTTGGTCTGGGCATTCATTCACTCTGAAACAGCTTATTGTTCCCTGCTGGAACTTTCCTGACATCTTTCTGGCCCCAATCCCACCTCTGCACTCCTGTCAGGCTGTTTTCTTTCTTTGTTCTGGCAAGAAGAACACTAAAATATTATTTTTGCTGCTGTTATAAAAGGGCTTGAGAATGAATTTAAACATCCAACAAGGACTAACTGAATGTATTAGAGACATTCAGAGGATAGCCTATTATACACCTCTTAAAAATCCCATCCTTGAAGAACATTTAAGGTTAAGAGAAAAAACCCACAATATATGGCCCTTTGTAGCAACGTGGATGGAACTGGAGAGTGTGATGCTAAGTGAAATAAGCCATACAGAGAAAGACAGATACCATATGTTTTCGCTTTTATGTGGATCCTGAGAAACTTAACAGGAACCCATGGGGGAGGGGAAGGAAAAAAAAATAAAGAGAGGTTAGAGTGGGAGAGAGCCAAAGCATAAGAGACTCTTAAAAACTGAGAGCAAGCTGAGGGTTGATGGGGGGTGGGAGGGAGAGGAGGGTAGGTGATGGGTATTGAAGAGGGCATCTTTTGGGATGAGCACTGGGTGTTGTATGGAAACCAATTTGACAATAAATTTCATATATTGAAAAAAACCCCACAATATATTACTAAGTGTAAAAAGTTAGGAATTTAAAAATAATAAGAAGGACAGGCACCAAAATGTTAACAATTATCTCTGGGAGATGTAATTGCAGGTGTTATTTATTTTTCTTTAACTCTTTTCAGTAGTTTCCAAATTTCTACAATGAACATATTGACTTTAACAATAGAAAGTCAGTAAAATCTTATAATGAACCCTACACTGTAAATGGGCAGCTGTATCCATCTTCTTCTCTCCCAAATCTGAATCTCAATGGCAGTGATCCAATGGCTGGCTTCATGTAAGCATGAGGGATAAGTAGTAAATTGTCTTTAGAGAGGAGAGGCAATAAACCCAAACCTAAGAAATGGACCTCTTAATGCCATCATTTCTTCTGGTAAATTCTATAAGCTTTCATTTAGGGCACAGCAATCTTTCCAGAAAAAAAAAAAAACAAACAAAAACAACAACAAGAAACCAAAACCAAAAACAAAAACAAAACAAAAACAAAACAAAACAAAAAAGGCAAAGTTTTGTCATGCAGTGAAAGAAAAGATTCACAGTGAATTTCTTATTTCATAGAGATTAGGATCTTTAAGTCATGTTTCTCTCTTTTTTTTTTTTCATATTTCTCTTTTCATCTGATTTGCATTTGAGGATGAATTTCATAGCTTTGAACATTTCTTAGCACATCCCAACAGAAATCAAAACCCTAGGAACCACTGACTTTAGGCTTGCTAATCTGGGATCCCCTGAAGAAGCAACTTTCCCTATAATTATCAGGATTTCAAATTTCACACCCTCAAAAACAGCTTGGACAGAATAAGACCCTATTAAAAGAGGCTCTACTAATTTAGAAAGAAATACATAGCCTCTCATATGCCCTCTAGAGCAAATGTGTGGAACAGCAGGTGGGAGCTATCTTAATGCAGCCAACTAACACCCCCACTCCCACCTGGTATTTTCTCCTATCATTTGATCATCTGAATTGTTTCCTTTTAAACTTATGCCCCATAGCATATGTTAGAAAATATTAGTTTATCATATGAAATAAATGAACTCAAGTTTCTGGCTTATTGGGAAGATTCCAGAATCTGCCAAGAATTCTTTTTGTTGATTCTCTTTCCCTTAGCTATGTATATTTTACATGTTTATATATTAAACATATATATATATATATATACTTATGTATATATATGTATATATATACATATATGTTATATATATATGTATTTATATATTATATATATGTAAATATATATATGTAAGTATATATATATTTTTTTTTTCCTTCTGGTCAAGCAAACTAACCTATCTCTTTCTGAACTACTTAAGCTTCTAGGCTTTAAGGGAATTCCCGAATTGCAGATCTACCTAGAACTAGATTTGGCAAATGGCATCTACTTCATTTGCCTCCCACTTCTAAGCTGGTTTCTGATAGACTATGCTAAACAGCGGGACATCATGTCTCACTTTTCTTGGAAGAAGAGGTTGAGAGGCATGTACAGCAAGAACCTTCTTTGTCTCTTTTTATCCAGCTAGCTGCAAGTTTATAACATTCTGCTTATCTGGTCACTCCACATCTTTTTGCCCATGGCCCCCTATCCAAAATATCTGCTCAAAGGTAAGCAGAAGGAACATTTCTATTGGCAAGGATCTCCACTGTATCTACTCGCTGTTGGGTAACCTCTTGCTTTTAGACTTATAAACAAAGCAAAATCAAAACAATTAGCTCCAAGAGCTCATTTTAGGTTTGATGGCTCTGTCTGTGAGCTGCAACAACAGCACCATCAACTGTCATTGTTCTATAGCACTTGCCCCCCAGTGCCATCCAGGTCTGCACCTGTGAAACCAGGATGGGCATTGTGAGTCACTCTGCCTGCCACCACATAAAAAGCTAATTTCACATTCGGGATGTATTTTTTTTTTTCAATACCAATAGCAACAAGAGTATGCCAAAAAATTTCCCCTGAAGCTCTATTCTGTTTTTTAAACTACAGAACATTCTTTCATAGTTTGACAGTTAAAATGCTGCAGTTAATGTAATAAACAGAGAATTTTTCTAAGTAGCCTGTCAAAACAAGTGACACTTTTTTTTTTTTTTGCTAGCGACTCTCAGATTCAGAACAATGGGAAGTACCTTTCAAAGCAACATCTTCATTATACAATCAAATTCTCAAAGTAATCTTCTCATCAAAGAATATTGTGTTATTTCTTTCCCAGTAATTATCAGAGTTCTGCAGCCTCTCTGGCAGTGGTGACTATTATAAAATGCAGCTGTGCTGAGTTTAAAAATTGGGGGGTCCTGCCCTGGTCGACATGGAGCCAATGCATCTCATGCCTCCACATTTCCTAATGACTTGGCTGTCTGGGCAGTAAAGCGTCAACATTTCCAGGACCTTTACACATGCCCTCAGGTTTCTAGGAGCAAAGTGCTCAGGGGGTCTCTTTAAGGACAGCAGTGATACTGGAAATTCTTGATCACCTAAGCATATTTCCTTTCCACTTAAATAAATTAGACGCTACAAAGGTTATTATCAGACTCCCTCCACCCCCAAAAAGGTGTATGTGTGTGTATGTGTGTGTGAGTGTGCGTGTGTGTGCATGTGCATAGGTTTGAAAGTCTGTCTCAAAAAAATTAGATTCCTTCTTTTTCACTTTCTCATCTCTTGGGAGCTGTCATTCCAATAGAAAGAAAATCTAAGAGTATTGAGTCAGAAGAACTACCAGTTCGATTCCAATTTTGTAGTTTGATAAAACCTGGAAAGGTAAGAAAATCCCAAGGGAACTCAAAATGATATGTCTTGGAATACTAGTATAACCTGTATGTTCTAGTGATAGACTGGAAAAATCCAACCTTTGGAATATAGTTTTCTCTGAAGAATCTTTGGGCTGCCAAGGATCATGCAATTCAGTGCTGTATGGAAGAAAAAAAGCACAAGCACAGGCTCTCTTTCTAAGGGTGACTCAAGAAACCAGCTCTCAGGGTCTTGTGAGGGTGAATCAAGACAATAGCATGAATGTTTCTAGCACACAACAGGCACTCAATAAGTGTTTTTGTTGTACCAGATCCTAATTTGGGAGTGCCTCACCTCCTGGATTATAAATTCTCCAAAGGCAGGAACCATTTTATTATTATTATTTTTTAAAGAAAACCTCTTGGTACACGCTCAAAAATCTTTGTGAATCAAATGGCATTTCTGCTTCCCTTGAAGCAACTAAGAGCTGCAGGAACATTAGCTGCCAGCAGACATTCATTTGTTCATTCATTCACTCAGCAAAAGTTTATTGGTGGTCTATTTAGTGGAATGCACAGAGCTAGGAATATGGCCTTTTCTAACTTCTATGCCAGATTAAATCCCCCCTCTCCATATTATACTCTATTAATGTACACTACATTTTCCTTTGTAGCATGTACTGCAGCTATGACAAAATGATTCCTTGCCTAACTATTTAAGGTCTGTCTCTTGGACTACGCAGAAAGCTCCAGGAAGGAGGTGCAACCCTCTTTTTCGATGTTTTAGCCTTATCAACTAACATAGTATCTAGGACAAAAATAGGTGTTTATCAAATACTGGTGAAGTGAACAAATAAATGAAAAAAGAAATGGGATATGTCTTTGCCTTTCAGAAACTCAGTTTAAAGCAATGTTTCTCAATAGGAGCATTATTTTCAGGACAGCTCCTTATTTTGTAGGGTCCTAGGTATTGTTGGGTATATTTGGCAACCCTTGGTCCTAACCACTGCCCAGTGAATGGCAGAAGTGTGCCCCCACATGTACTGAGGCAACCAAAACATCCTCCCACACTTGCAAATGCCCCACTGATTCAGAACCACTTCTGATTCTGATTCTGCCCCACTTCTGATTCAGAACCACTGTATGGCTTTGACTTGAATGAAAGAGGCAAGAAGAGCAAGAAGGGGATGGATCTAGGAAATGATGAGAAAGTAAAAATGATGGACAATGGGACACAGGTGTGTGGGGAAGGGAGAGAGGAAGTGGACTCACATGAAAGAAAGCACAGTTTGGAACGGTGTTCATTTGAGTTCTCCATGTCCTGATGATTCCCTTGTGTCCCCTTAGCCACCCACCCCTGTGATGTTTCAGGGCAGACAGAGCATAAATCAGCTGGGCAAGGTTCTTGGATACTACCCATAATTAGGTCAGTGACGTTCTGGCTTTTCTGTTTGATAGTTTGGATTTTCCCATACAATTTTTGTTTGAAGACAGGGTTTTGAGGATAAAGGACCAGAACCTAACCAGTGTTCTAGAGTTAAACATGGTGGTGCTAACTAGGATAAGGGCAGGCCTATGAAACACATGGAGGTGGACATTAAGACCCAAGAGAAAGTCCTGACAAAGGAGACATCGCATGACAACAAGTGAAATATGTTGAAGAAAGGAAACAGAGAAGCACTAAGAAGTACTATAAGTTGGCATGAGGGGCAGATATTGAGGAAGTTGGCCTAAGGGGCATGGCACCTTTGCAAAGTGCCCCGTGGACATACAAGACATGTGAAGTTTAATGCACTTGTTGAGACCCATGAATAAATGGAGGTTGGCCATGCCCGTGACTCAGAATCGACATCCACAGCTGCTGGCACTGGCCACAGGGTGGAGGGCCGTTTCATTCCCAGAAGAAAATCATAAGCCTGTGCATGGTGGCCTCAACACCAAGTGCCAAGTCATGCCTTATTAAAAAGGTTTCCCCAAGATTGGGACTGTGGCATATGCTTCTTTATATGCCTCACAGCAACTGGGAGAGTTCTCTAAGTACAACAGGGGCTCAGTACATTCTTCTTGAATCCATCTGATTAAACACTTCAGAATCCTCCAGTTTAGCTGATAGGTTGTTACTGAAGGTGAGGTGGGTTTCAGTTGAGATGGAAGGGAGAGAGCATCTTACTAGTGGGAGGAGGTCTTGAAGCACTAATGCAGCAGTGGTATTCTTTTAGGAACGTGTCTTTAAGCTAACGAGCAGAAGGTTCAAAATGGTGTGAAAGGATGTGTTGAATGAATGAACGAACAAAGGCACAGGCATGATGTCTATGGTTCTGATGACCTCTGCCCTATTGCATTAGAAAGACAGGGGCTGTCACATTCTGGCATGGAAACAGAGCAGTTTCTGTTCGTCATTGCCCAAAGGTTTTTTTTTAATGTTTATTTATTTTTGAGAGAGACAGAGGCAAAGTGTGAGAGGGGGAGGGGCAGAGAGAGAGGGAGACAGAATCCAGAACAGGCTCCAGGCTCTGAGCTGTCAGCACAGAGCCCGACACGGGGCTCGCACCCACAAACCGCGGGATCACGACCTGAGCTGAAGTCGGACACTTAACCAACTGAGCCACCCAGGAGCCCCCTAAAGGTTTTTTAATATGTGGACTTAGTTTTGACATCCCGAACCAACCACTAAAATTCTGTACAGTTTTAACTCATGCAAAAGGGAAATGGATTTATCTGGCTCAAAAGTAAAATAGAAAAGAGACAAACACTGCTGTGTCCCACCTCCAGAGCCTCCCCTTTGGCCCTGAGTGCAGGCCAGGACCTGGGAAATCAGCCTGCTTCCATGTGGCCCAGGTGAGCGTCGTGCTTTCGCATGCCCGTGGCCCCAGGGGACTGGCACAGGGTGCGCACTGCGCTCTTACTCACGGTTTGCGGAGGGTCATCCTCATGTGGGCGTCCGGGCCCATCTGCGACAGCAGCAGCATGGTGTCCTGCAGCTCCTCATCACACTCCTTCTTCTCCTCCTCAGTAGGCAAAGGGGCATCCTCGTGCTCATCATCCAGAAATCGATAAAATAAATATTTGTCTTGGAAATGGTGTTCCTGGTCCACTACGTGAAACATGAAGGCAAGGATCAGCTGTTGTCCCTCTGCCTCACAGCCCCGTTTACCAGAAGCAAATGGCTGGTGTCGGGCAAGAGAGCCAAGTGGCAGCAAAGCGGTGAGACTCCTCAGCCCTCTGACCCCGCCTCGCCCAGGGCCGTGCAGCTGGAAGACATGACTTCCCAACTGCGGTCATGCAGGCTCTCTCTGGCCCGCCCGCCACTGGCTAGCCCCACCACGTTCTTATGAGAACCTGCCAGCTTTTCTAAGATGAGCACTCTGACCAGCAAAAATTGCCTTGGTGACATCTTCTGGCATGTGGGACATGTGTCCCAAACAGGAAAATAACCAACTGCCAGATCATGCTCTATAATGGTTTTCGAGCACAGACTTAAAACAATCTTACTCTATAGGGATCAGGATTCGTATTTTTCTTTCCATATGTACTGTTTGTTAACATGTCTGCACTTTAAAAAAAAGTTTAGAGGGGCACCTGGGTGGCTTGGTCGGTTAAGCATCCGACTTCGGCTCAGGTCATGATCTCACAGTCCGTGAGTTCGAGCCCCGCATCGGTCTCTGTGCTGACAGCTCAGAGCCTGGGGCCTGTTTCAGATTCTGTGTCTCCCTCTCTCTCTGACCCTCCCCCGTTCATGCTCTGTCTCTCTCTGTCTCAAAAATAAAAACAAACGTTTAAAAAAAAATTTTTTTTTAAATAAAAAAAAGTTTAGAATAAAATTAATTGTTTGAACAAAACTGACGAGACCGAGCTTCTAGGTCAAATAACCCTAGAAGTAATTTCCATCCAGTTCTGATTTTAAAAGTTTTGTTTTCCCCTTGTTCCTTTTAAAGAAAAAGACTTAGATCTTGGTAGGACAGTCAGTGAACTTGGCTCAGGATCTCTCATTTCTATGTCTTAGAGACGCAGACCCTCAGGACCCATCCCAAACCTGCTGAGTCAGAATCTGCATTTTAACAAGAGTCCCAGATGGCTTGAATGCACATTAAAGTCTGAGAAACACAGGTGAAGCCATCATTAGATTCTCAGGCCTTGGTAAATTAAATGAACGATTTTAATGGTTTGTCAGTTTGGAAAAGTGGTCGTTAAAGCAAATGGCATGAGCAGATCAACCACAGTCACACTCCAGTCCTGAACAGCTACCCTGCCCCATGATAGCCCCTGCAGGTGTCAGGGGCTGCAACAGTGGAGCACATTCCTGATTTTAAATATGGTCATCCCGTGTGGATACAAATTGGCTCTCCCAGATAACGCCATTGTTAAAAAGCAGCTTCTGAATTCATTACTTCCTTTTCCTGCCACCAGCCCCGCTGCACATCGCATTGCTCTTCATTCTGCCCCTGCATCAGGATTGCTATGCTCAGAGTATAATCACACTACCAATGAACCGTGAATGCAAACTAATAAACATAATTGGAACTGATGCACTCGGGTCGCAATTTCATTTTCCCTTCATACATTCTCCCATGTTAGGGGGGCACGATGGCGGAACATAGCAATCAATAGCATCCGCTCGCCGCACTCGTATTGCTAAATGAAGATGCCGGCTCTCTAGGCCCCTAAAGGGACCATAATTCCTTTTTGGCCCATTTGGGAGTGCAGCAACAACTTACCCAGGGAAAGGGTTTTCCAGGGCCTAGGGCTCATCTTACCGTGGTTGAGAACGCCGTCTTCTACCAGCACTTGCCACATGCCAACAGCCTGAGTTCGGGAGTGGACACAGGGAGTTTGCTGCAGCATCCAGTCCACCAGCTCGGTTCCCACACAGCATTGCCTAAGGAGAGGGGAACACAAAGGATGGGAAGGCACGCCCTCGCGGAGGAAGGCCGGGAGATGGCTTCTGAAAGACCTTCCCGAAACACTTGTGCTCCTCCACCATAAGACGTCTCACTGCAAACAAAGCATGGCATGGCGTGGCCTCAGGTTTTCAAACTTTTGTACAAACCAACAAAACCACTCAGCTCACGAGGGAACCTTCCAAGCAATGAAAGAGCATTACACACTGCAGCACCAGAGGGTACCGAAGGGCCACTAGATGGGGAGTGTTATCTAGCAAGCTAAGCCCAGGGCCAGGAACTCTCTTGTCTCGCTGGTCCCAGAAAATCTCAGTGTAAAACGAGGGCAAAGTGACATCTGACTTCCTTCACCCGAGCCTGTGAGGAACGAGTTAATGTTTGTGAGGCACTTGGAGGTGCTCCACGAAAGGCGGTGTATAAGTGCAAAATTATATAGCACTTTATATTTTCAAGTAATACTACTGATCTTCCCCAGAGGGGTGTTGGGAGAAACAAGCAATTAGCGATGCAAATCTCTCTGAAAAAAGTCCTATGTAATGAGCATCAGCACTTCTGCAGAGCTTGTCATCTGAGGAGCTCCACATGCTTTCTGCATAGTCACACATTCACCCCTAAGTTGCCCCTCTGTGGTAAGTTCGTCAGGATGGGTGAACTGCGTGCATTAGTTAGGAAACATATAATTAGGAAATACTGAGACCTTCAGTGGGGTGAGGGAGAAGGGCAGGTGTTTGTGGCATGATGGTTCAGAGGAGGAAATGGAATCTTGAAGCCCTAGGAATGAATCCCAAGGGCCAACACAGGAAGTCACAGAGCAGCTGGGGTCTTTGCTACTGGTGGCCTCCCATCCCAGGCTAAGGATGGCACCATCTCTGGAGAGGCGCTCAGGAGCTCCTCTCTAGTTTAAGCTGGGTGTTTCCTGGTGCTGTGCGACTTTAGGAAGAGGCTTAGCCTGGGAGGAGTCATTAGATACAGCACTGTGTCTGCTAGACATTAGCTGTGTGAGTCTGGCCATGTCGTTTAAACTCGCTGGTTTTCAGTTTTCTCATCTATAAAAAAACGAGGACAAAAAGATGGCCCCTAATGTTCTAGGAACTCTGAAATCTGTCTAAGCTCCTGGGATGCCCTGATTCAGGTCCAATCCTAGAACATTTCGCAAGCAAGATATACTGAGGAGGCCGTCAGATTTCCAGGGCTACTCTGAAAACAGTCTACACCCACAAAAAGAGCTTCAATGAGCAAAGGGGGCACCTAGTAACTATTCATTCTGAACACAGGAACTGTCAAAACATGGCTCTTCTAATTTCAGAATTTATTAACGGGAAAAGTGTCATAAAAGTATAAACTAATCAATTCCATGTGGCTTTTAATTCAACGATTCTCTTTACTAAGAGGAACTCTGAGATGATCTCAGAGCACCTGGGTCCTTGCTCAGGGTATGAGAATCCTGCAGTCAGCATACAGAACAAAGACCCACAGCTGTGCCACTTGCAGCTGATAGAATCACTGAGTTTCCTCTCCATTAAAGATCTCTAGCCACTTTAGAATCGACAGCAGGCCTTAGCATGGTGATGACTTGGGGGGATACCGTGTCTGGGGAGACTACAGCCATGATATAAGCAGGTGGGGAGGAGGAGACAGATGGAACTAGAAAGTACAAGATGTGGGGCAAGGAACTTAAACTGGGGTGCAGAAAAGAGAAATCATGCCTTTGGCTTCCAAATGAGTCCATGGGTTATTACCAACAGATCATTAATTTGTATCATAGGGTGTGGAATACACACGACACCTGTATTTCAGGGACTGAAAATGTTAGTATGATGGAGCAAGAAAGAGTTTACGGCTTCTGACTTCTAGTTTCCATTTTGTCATAAAGATGACATATTTTAACGGAATTTCCCTAATGCAAGTCCACACTTGGAAAAGCATAGTCACATCATAAGTCAGGGGAAAAAATAACAAAGGCTTAAAAAGAAAAAGGTCCTTTAGCCATATGAGATTTTGAGATTCACTTGAGGAGTTAAAGTGCTTTAACTCTCTCTGGGAATATGTAACACATGATTTTTGTTATTTTTTTTAAAGTTTGGAGGTACCTGGGTGGCTCAGTTGGGTAAGCATCCGACTTGGGCTCAGGTCATGATCTCACGGTCTGTGAGTTTGAGCCCCATGTTGGGCTCTGTGCTGACAGCTCAGAGCCTGGGGCCTGCTTCTGATTCTGTGTCTCCCTCTCTCTCTGCCCCTCCCCCACGCATGTTCTGTCTTTCTCTCTCAAAAATAAATAAACATTAAAAAAAAATAAAGTTTATTTATTTATTTTGGGGAAGAGAGAGAGAGAGAGAGAGAGAGAGAGAATATTGTGCTGTCAGCACAGAGCCTGCTTGGGATATTCTCTCTCTCTCTCTCTCTCTCTTTGCCCCTCCCCTACTTGTGGGCATGCATGCTCTCACTTTCTCAAAATAAATAAGTAAACTTTAAAAAAGGGCTGGATGAATAGTCTGTCTTAAGAAATGGAATGTGTCTTCTTGATAAGACTAAAGTGTTTCTCAAATCCCATCTCATTTCCAAAATTCTCTTCAAGACGAGGTCAATTAATGTAACAAATATCCTGTCAGTTTTAGTCTTATAAACATGTTCATGACAAGCACAAGTGGAAGAGTGTTTGTTTTCAAGGAGTGCAGAAAAAGTGATCCAAAGAGGAGGAATTTGCCTGTTTTGCCATCTCTGTCCTTGGGAAACAGACTGGATCTTGAGGCACATGTACTCAAAGGTTTCCTACAGGGTGAATGAGGTCTAATTTTACAGGTTCTATCATAGTTGACAGTCATAGAAATATATTTATCCTTCATGGTAACTTTAAAATTTGTATCCGGGGGGCGCCTGGGTGGCGCAGTCGGTTAGGCGTCCGACTTCAGCCAGGTCACGATCTCGCGGTCCGTGAGTTCGAGCCCCGCGTCAGGCTCTGGCCTGATGGCTCAGAGCCTGGAGCCTGTTTCCGATTCTGTGTCTCCCTCTCTCTCTGCCCCTCCCCCGTTCATGCTCTGTCTCTCTCTGTCCCAAAAATAAATAAACGTTGAAAAAAAATGTTAAAAAATAAAATTTGTATCCTAGCTTTCACTGTGTCTTATGAATTTGGTTCATGTGAATCAAATGGGTTTTGACTCACGCCAAGTCTGATGGGTTCTGAGGTCATGTCTAGACTAAATGGGAGAGTTGAGTGACTGCTAAAAAAGGGCTATGAGGGTAAACCACGGGTGCAAGGAGAAAGTGAAAGCTTGTGTGCCATGCATAGGCCATTCCAGTTCCTAAACCCATGGTGAAGTGAAAAAAAATCAAAAGCTAAAAGATCAGACATGAATCCTCAGTTGACCCACCAGTGTTCAGTCATTCCAGAAGATTCAACTACATAATTCCTTAACTCCAGTGACAGCTATAGTGACTCCTTATTCTAAATAATTATAGACGTGATAGAGTTGTATACTCACTATATGCGCACTAGAATGAAATCCTACAGTAGAAAGTAAACTCCGTAAAGAACATTGTATATTTTATTCACTCCTGTATCCTTGGGGCTTAGAACACAATAGCATCTGGTGCCCAATAGGTATTTAATACATTTGTGGGATGAATGAATGGTAGAATGAATGAAAAGATCACTGAACTTGGAAATCAACCAAGGTTGGTTGGCTTAAGCCCTGGCTCTGCCACTCACTAGACTTGTGACTTGGACAAGGAAAACTATTTACTCTCTCTGAGCCTCACTTTTATCATCTGAAAAATGGCCTAACACCTACCTAGCAGGGCTGTGGTGAGGATCAAATAGGATAACATAGGGAAAATGGCCTGGTGGAGGGCTTCAAGAAGAAACAAATGCTAAGTAAATGTTAGTTTAATCTCATCTAAATCTAATAGTTCCCCTAAAAAAACACTAGCGAACAGAAATGGAAAAGTTTTCTTCTCTTTGTTTATCACAATTAAACGAATGTCCAAGCAAATTAGTTTAGGAGTAACTGCTGGGAATATTAAGGATAATTAAAGCTAAGCAGGGATCTAAGACAAGCTTAGATCTTCCAAAACCTGGAGGATTATAAAACATGCTACCCATAGATGGAAAACAAGAAAACGCAAGTTTGTTCCAATGTCACTAAACATGAATCTGAGGGAGGCCAAAGCCTTTGGAATTACTGCACATACCTGTATGTCTTTAGGTGGTATTTTCTATCTCTTATCATGTGAGGTGCTCGAGAGAGAATGGCATTTCGTAAAATTTTTCCAGCCCTGAGGATCTTCTCTGAAGGAACCTACATTTTAATCAGGTGAACGGAGGGAAAGAGGAAGAGGGAGAATTTATAGAAGGAAAACAAACCAGATGAATACTTAAATCACTTTCTGACTCTGGCTTGAAAAATACAACACATTCACATATTTACATTGTTCACTTGTATGACATGTCCCTTTTATTTGAGAACTGATACACACTGAATAGTCGTTATGTCTAGAAAATGCACCCGAGGTCTCCTGATGTGATGCGGAGGCGGCCAGTGGTTACCTAAGAAGTTGGCTCTGAAGGTTCATCAACCCACCTACATCCCATTACCTTGGTAATGGTGTTAGCAGGACGAAGAGGAACGTGAGGTTCAATGAGAGGTGTCTGAAAAATAAAATGTTAAGGCAAAAGAAAATTAAACAAAAAGTACACTAAAGAAAATTATGGGTTGGGGGATAATAAGAAACATCCATTTTTATAAAACTCAAAATAGAATTAAAAAAAAAAACAAGAGATAAAATCTGCCTGAATAACTTGAATGCAGATGCATTCAAAGGGCAAAATTAGACCTTCAATTTGCCAAAATTTAAATATAAATTATTAAAAATGAAAAAACCAAACAGATAGGAATGATTAGATGTTTGCAGGCTTAATGAGAAGGGAATCAATATCTACTCAAAGCATAACAAACATCAGAGCAGAAGAAAAAGCAAAACAAGATAAACATGTATGGAGATTAAAATGACCTATCTCGGGAGATAGGGATAAAGTACTGAATTAGAATGGAAATGAGCAATTTCATCCTCTGTCATGTAGTTAAGATTCTTTTCCCTCAATTTGTATTTTTGGAAAAAAAGTTGTAATTTCTAAATGATACTTCTTGGTGGTTTTATGTACTCAAGTTCCGAGGACCCACTGGGGCAGCTAGGGCACCATCTCTTTCATTTGCAAAGTGGTATACAGTTTTCAGGATTCCGTGACTGAAAGAACAGCTCTAGGATGCAGATTAAGCTGCCACTATTATCCACATTCTTCAGATGAAGGTGCTGAATTGCAATCCCAGGAAAATGACTTGCTACACAGCTACACAGGTAGGTCCCTTAGTCCTGCCAAACCCTTCCCTCTAGTTCTCTGTGATGTCTGGCAATGGCATTTCCAAACGGAAGAGAAAGTTATGTACAGTTAAAGATGGTGGTAGGACCATTAACACAATGCTATTTATGTCACTTCCAGAAGGTTTCAAATGATGATAGGTTTAGTTATGAGATTGTGATAGGCAGAAATAATGCCTCCCCCTCCAAAAGACGTCCATATCCTTATCTCCAGAACCTGTGACTATATTAGATTACGTGGCAAAAGGGATTCTGTAGATGTGGTTAAGTTAAGGCTCAAAATAGGGAGATTATCCTGGTGTTTCCTGGTGGGCCCAGTGTGATCATATGAGCTCTTAAAAGATGGAAGAGGGAGGGGAAAGCATTAGAACCAGAGACACAGCAGTGTGAGTTGGACTTGGCCTGATTTTGCTGACTCTGCTGATGGAAGAGACCAAGAGCCAAGGATGGAAGGCAGCTTCTAGAAGATGGAAAAGGCGAAGCAATATATGGCTTTTCCCCTAGAACCTCCAGAAGGACTTGGCTGCCAACACCTTCATTGTTAGCCCAGTGAGACCCATTTCAGACTTCTAACCTACAGCATTGTAAAATTATTAATTTGTGTTGTTTTAAGCCACTAACCCTGTGGTAATTTGTTATAGCAGTAAAAAAACAAAAAGCAAAAAACTAATACGGACATTATTATACTTTATAATGAAAACTCTACTTTTTGCAAACTGAAGCCATTACACTGAAAATGAATCAGTAGATTTTCCCTCTAGTCCTAATTTAAAAAATACAACAAATGGAGGAAATAAAACTCAATATTAATTTAAAATACTTTATGTACCTAAATACAAATATGCATGTATAAACATATAGCTTCCTTTTTATCAACAATAAATTTCAGATGAGTTGCTGCTTTGGACATTATAATAGAATTAAGGAAACGAGGGACAGAATGGAAAGCTTTAAGAAAAGCATAGGTGAGATGCAGATTTACTTAGAATGAATGAAATCTCACTGACTTACTTAAACATTTTCATCACCTCCCTGGCATCAAGGAGACTTTTTGCTCCCTCTTGAAATCACTAGAGCACAGGTGTCAAGCAATATTATAGTATTTAAGCAGCATAATGTTTACAACCAGCAAAGAATCTAGACCAAGGAACGTCAGCGTGGTCCAATTCAACAGGAGCTTTAAACAGAGACTGACTTTGCCCGGAAATAGCCCACATTCCCTTAGGGCAGACCTCTAGATGGGAGAGCTACCGTGCCCTGTGTTTGTACTACTTCCTCAAAGAAGACAGAGCTGTGTGATCCCAAGTCACCTGAAAAAATGTTCAAAAGCACCCGACCAGCATGCATCAGGGCTCTGGAAATGTGTGCAGTTAAAACATGCTGATTATTTCCGAGTTGTGAGTTCCCAGCAATCATGTGTCCCACCTCTTTACATTGCATGGGTTGGTTTATATGTCCAGGACTATGCCTGGTTGTATATGTAAATTGTAGAAGCTTCTGGTTATTCTTGAAGATAATAGAAACCCATTTCTTGTTCCCGTCTTAGAAGAGGTACAGGCATACGTGGTCTAGAGTAGATGGATGTGAGATTAGCTTCTGAGGCGATCTTTTCTTCCCTAGGAAAAAGTTGACTTTCCTTTGCAGTAGTATTTGAGAGGCTGGCTGGGCTAGAGGTCAAGAAGATGCCCATGCTTGAGGACTACTGATGAGTATTTATTCTTTGATGGTGCAATGAAACATTATTTGAAGAGTGAATCTTTTCATTTGTTTCTACAGAGATGGCTATATTTGAACAAAATGCTAAAAATGGTCCCTAGGTCAGTTAATCTGGATAGTTCACTTTTTGATTCCTTTGAAAGTATTACGAAAGCAAAGGAACCATCAGGCTTCAACCAGAATTGTTCCTTTGATTTGTAACTTCTGAAGAGGTAAAATGTAGGCAACATTGCCATTCAGACTCATAATCCTGGTACCAGTTCCAGGACCAAGAGGCTATTTAATCTGTTGAAAGGCAGCGTTCTCAGAACCTTCCTTGGCTCAAAGATTTTAGGTTTAGGGGTAATGCGATGAATGGATGCTTTGAGAAGGGGACAGTCTTTTTATTTAAATAAAACCTCCAAGGAACACATGCAGGGTGAAAGCAGGGAAAGTTTTATTTTGGGGGAATAAAAATTTGTCTTTGAAAGGGAAACTATATCCAGTTAGGCAAGAATCCATGTTGTAAGAACTACAGTGGTGTCTAGCAGCCATAGGTGGTGAGACAGAGGGCATCTGTGACAGGCAGACTGGGTCCCTGAGAAACAAAATCATTGTCCAATGCCTGCTCAGAGACCCCTCCATTATGAGTATGGCTTTATTGCTTTTGTATCTGCTTATCTCCTTTTTGGGTTCCCTTAGCTTTCAAAGTAAAGCTCCTTTTAGGAATTTCACCTTAGCTGTGCCTTAGAGAAATGAGGAAAGGAATGTCATTTCACAAATGATTAGATTAAATGGGGGAGGGAAAAAAGCAGGATAATAATATTGGTGAGAATTAAAACAAGAAAAGCAGCCCTAAGGGCAAGACTAAGCATTTCCTGTGTCAGGCTTTTTATACACGCTGTCTACACATGTACCTTTATATCTGTTATCTCATTCCTTATCGAGAATTAGAGCCAGAGAAATATAGGGACTGAGTTCATTCAGCTAATACCTGGAAGAGCTGGGGGTTGAATCCGGGTCTATCCCACTCCAGTATCTATGCTGCAGACACAACAACCCCATACCACCTGCATTTTTCTTTGAGAGACATTTTTGCTCACCCTATGGATGAGTTAATGTTCTGCTTACTTCAAGTCCATTGAGAAAAGTGCATCTAAGCCCTTCTAAGTTCTCAGGTATCACACTTGACCTTAAGAATCTTTAGCAATAAGTATTCACTGTGACCCACTGAGATGACACATTAGCACTGATGCATCATGCTTGGTCTGAATTAACTTTTTAAAAAGCGTGTTTGTTACGATAGAACATTTGGTATTGAGGAGGAGCTGTCCCACCAGGGCTAAGACAAATATTCCAAGGACATGGGTAGCAGTCAAAGGGTAAGCAGGATAATGAAGCCACTCAATACTTCTCGCAGGAGTAATTTAATGCTGGGAACTGGCTTTATGGATGGTGGAGGACCTGCAAAGGCAAATGGGTAACAGAGATGCCAAATCCAGATGTCAGCAGAGCAGGAAGCCCTCCAGTGGGGGACAGAGGGGCGGGAGACTGAATTGGGCATCCTGGCAGAAGCTGGAACCCCGGGGGGGCCCCCAGGTCCTAGCTGTAGAGGTGCTGCTAGGGATGCTGCCTGCCCTCCCAGGGCCAAGAGGGAGGCAAGAACCCTCTTGCTTTCAATCTCCCTCCAACCAGGGGCCAGAGAAGTAAGGAAAAGAATTTCACTTATAAATGATTAAGTTACACAGAAGAGAGAAAAAGGTAGCATGGTGGTATTAGTGAGATGATCCAAGTAAGAAAACCAGTCCTAAAAGCAGAGCTGTGGCCAGAGGAGCCTGGGAAATACTCTCTGCAGAAGTTGGTCTCCTTGTGATACACAGCTGAGTGCAGGAAGGGCAAGAACTACTTTAAGGACAAGCAGACCCAGGACCTGCACAGCAGGGTGGTGGCAGTGGCCACAGAGTGGGGACAGGGCTGCCACATGCCAGTCCTGTCACCCTTTCACGATTCCACGTCCTCCCGGGCATTCTTCCTGTTGCACCACAGGCAAGGAAGGTGGACAGTGAGCTAGCAGGGTGAGGCTTCATTAATGCCTCTTTGGTGTGTTTCCTAGGGCTGCCCAATGTTTTGTCCTATAGCCAGAAAACACACATCACAAATAAGCCCAAAAAGGAACAGCCCCTCCCTGATTAAACTGCATACATTTCGGCACATCAATCATGTGCTGAGGATGAAAATTCTTCTTCCCCACCTGGGCATGAAAGAATTCAAATTGGTCTGTGAAAATATGATCCTAAAAAGCTAGGCAGAGAGAACAGATAAAGGCAGAGGTATTCAGCTTTCTCTCGGCTTTTCTTGGCTTTCTCCACCAAAGACTTCCCTCAGGATTGACCGTAATTGGTTTTTGTTTGTTTCTGGAGAGGGGATGCATTCTACTGCTTTTTATTATATTTATATTACTACTGAAAAGGAGAAACAGTGAGGGAAAATATTCCTTTTGGCACCAGAGCCAATTCAGAAATACCAATCAGGTGATGAAAAATAGGAATTTAGCCTCTATTACAAAATGCACAATAACTCCCCAGTAGGTTATAATGAGGTATAAGGCACGGTAATAGGTCTTATGAAAAACCATATTCAGGCCCTTTTGAAAGGGGGTAATTCATTTGACTCGAGTGTTTGCTCACAGAAGCCTTTTGCAAGGCACAACATTTTAAGCCAAGAGATAAGAATAACAAGCTAGACTGGGATCCAAAGCTCATGGCAGAACTCTGGCAACTCAGTGCAAGAAAAAGTCTTGTAAGTCTACATCCAGTGTAATGCAAGTATTTACTAAAGTTGTGTTGTGTGCAGAACAACGTGCTAAGCTAAAGCAGAAGCCTGATAAAGTGCCCGGTCTGCATGAGCTCTTGATCCTGATGGGAAGGCAAAACTTCTGGGGGTTAAACAATTAGGGAGACAATAGGAGTCAACAAACAAAAGCGACGACATTCTAGATTTCAAATTTCCCCTTTCCAATTTGAAGTGAGGAAATCGCTAGAAAGTGGGGAGAATTGGGGCGCCTGGGTGGCTCAGTCGGTTGAGCATCCGACTTCAGCTCAGGTCACGATCTCACAGTCTGTGGGTTCGAGCCCCGCGTCGGGCTCTGGGCTGATGGCTCAGAGCCTGGAGCACACTTCCGATTCTGTGTCTCCCTCTCTCTCTGCCCCTCCCCCGTTCATGCTCTGTCTCTCTCTGTCTCAAAAATAAATAAACGTTAAAAAAAATTAAAAAATAAAATAAAATAAAAAAAAGAAAGTGGGGAGAATCATATTCTATTTTTTAGTGGAAATGCTATACTTTTAGGAGTTACATTTCTTGGCATTTTGAAATAATACAACTAAGGCCTTAGAAATATATGTCTCATGAGAATTGTCATTTGTGTCAGCACTCTTTGGTTAACGGTATGAAATTAAGGGCCTAAATCAGACTTATAAACAGATTTCACCACTCTGAAATGACTACCTAAGTTTTCCACTTGTTAAATAATGGAAAAATAAATAATCTATAGACCTTTTTGGTTTCTTGGGTAGGCCTTTTTTTTTTTTTTTCTTAAGGTTCTTAGTTCAAAATTGGGTTATAGATTCCCAGTTTCAGCTTTCACATGTAGAAAGATTAAAAGTTACTACTGCTGTCCATACAACAAGAAAGAGCCAAACAAAGTGAAAATAATGGTTTTTCTGGGGCCCATCAGAGGACTGAGATTACAGGGCAAACCACCACCCCAGAATTGGGAGAGACAAGAGAATCTGGGGTCACACCTGGGATCTGCCCACCTGGAACAGAGGCCACAGACTGGTAGGTGCCCTTAAATGGTGTGCGGTTAATTAAATGAGAAAGCTTTAGACTGTTGTGTCTCTAACATCATGGCAGCCTGCTTAATTAAGGAAACTAAAATCTAAGCCTGTACAATCACAAATGGCCAACTAGGTTTGAAGCCATAGCAAGTCAGCAATTTCTTTACTTGGCTTCCATCTTTTGAGTATAAAAGTATCTCCCTGAAATCCTGTCAGTGGAGTGCTCCTGACCACTTCCAGTTTGGGGCTGCCAGATTCAAATCAATTTTTGGTCAAAAAAACCTTTTCATATTCCTCAGTGTATGTTTTAACAGTGGTAATTCTGATGAATTGCTGAAGTGACTTGAGAGTGAGAAACTTCTGGGGGCGGGGGCAGTCTTAGGTGGGCCCCTACACTTTTGTGGGTTTTACCTCCTAGAACCCGATCAGGTCCTCTTGGTGAGGAGCCGAAAAAGATCTCCTAGTGGCTCTAGCAGGAGAAGGGAAGAGAGTGTATTGTGAAATACACCCAGAGTATTCTCCATACCAAAGGCCTACTGTCCTGGGAGAAGACTTTACTAGAACCTTATCTTACATGGGGGAAGGGCATTTCTCTAATTGTAGCCCCCTCTAGTCTTTCTCTTTCACCCAAGGAGGAAAAAGAAGCTAAGAAACTGCTGGGAAGGTCACAATGCAGGGACACAGACCCACTAAATGCCTGAGCCTTAATGATAAGATTACAGGACATTCCCCTTCCCCTATAAGCCCCTACCATACCAGTACGAAAGCAGTGGATCACAGCCAAAAGAGTTGCAACATGCAGACTCTATCTAAGGAGGAGTTCTTAGGGAAGCCCAAACACAACAGAGACAAAAACAGGGCACTAGAGGAATTTGAAGACTTTGGCATCTATAGCTACAACCAACATTAAACAATGCCCAACTCCCAGGCTGATTAACACAAAAGTCACACTAACGACCTATTTATCTTAGCTCCTATTACTCAGTATATCATATCTGGCTTTCAACCAAAAATTAAAAGGCATACTAAAAGCAAGGAAAAAACAGAGTCTGAAGAGACAAAGTAAGCATCAGAATCAGACTCAAGTATGACACAGGTTTTAGAATTGTCAAGCAGAAAATTTAAATTAACTATGATTAATACATTAACAATGGAATTGTATTCCACTAATAATACTAATAAGAAAGCAGATAATATGAAATAGTGGATTGGGTAATATAAACAGAGAGATAGAAACTTCAAGAAAGGAACATCTTCCTTCCTTTTTCCTCCACTGACCAGCAACAGAGAAGGTAGAGCAGAAAGGGGTGGATGTGGGAGAAGGCAGATCATACCTCTCAACCCACCAGCCATGTTTCTTCAGACACTAGACATCAGCAAAAGCTGGAGGTTTTAGAAATGAATCCAGTAAGTTATTTTGTGGGATATATTGACAAACTGATCTTAAAGTTTATGTGGGAAGGCAGAAGACTCAGCATAGCCAACACAATATTGAAGAAGAGGAACAAAGCTGGAGGACTCACACTGTCTGATTTCACAAGACTTACTATGAAGCTACAGTAATCACAGTGTGGTATTGGTAAGCAATAGACAAATAGGTCAATGGAATAGAATAGTTAGCTCAGAAATAGATCCAAATAAATATAGTCAATTGATCTTTGACAAAGGAGTAAAGGCAATACAAAGGAGCAAAGACAGTCTTTTCCACAAACCATGCTGGAACAACTGGACAACCACGTGCAAAAAAAAAAAAAATGTGGATACAGACCTTTAACCCTACACAAAAATTAACTCAAAATGGATCACCCACTCTAAATGTAAAGTGCAAAACTGTAAACCTCGCAGAAGACAACCCCGGAGAAAACCTAGGTGACCTTGGGTACAGTGATGACTTGTTAGAACACAACACCAAAGGCACAATCAATGAAAGAAATAATTAATAAGCTGGATTTCATTAAAATTAAAGACTTCTGACAATGTTAAGAATGAGAAAACAAGCCACAGACTGGGAGAAAATATTTGCAAAAGACATGTCTGATAAAGGACTATTATCCAAAATGGACAAAGAACTCTTAAAACTGAGCCATAAGAAAATAAACAACCTGATTTAAAAATGTACAAAGACTTTAACAGAAACCTTACTAAAGAAGATATACAGATAGCAAATAGGCATAAGAAAAGATGTTCCCTGGGGCGCCTGGGTGGCGCAGTCGGTTAAGCATCCGACTTCAGCCAGGTCAAGATCTCACGGTCCGTGAGTTCGAGCCCCGCGTCGGGCTCTGGGCTGATGGCTCAGAGCCTGGAGCCTGTTTCCGATTCTGTGTCTCCCTCTCTCTCTGCCCCTCCCCCGTTCATGCTCTGTCTCTCTCTGTCCCAAAAATAAATAAACGTTGAAAAAAAAAATTAAAAAAAAAAAGAAAAGATGTTCCCTATCTTATGTCATCAGGGAAATGCAAATAAAAACAATGAGATACCACTATATACCTATTAGAATGGACAAAATCCAAAACACTGACAACACCAAATGCCAGCAAGGACGTGGAGTAACAGGAACTCTCATTCACTGCTGGTGGGAATGCAAAATGGTGTAGCCACTTTGAAAGTTTGGCATTTTCTTACAAAACTAAACATAGTCTTACCATGTGATCTAGCAATCATGCTCCTTGGTGATTACCCAAAGAAATTGAAAGCTTATGTCCACATACACAAAAAGTGAACTAAGAAAAAGTTATATGATATATAATTCCAACTATATGACATTCTGGAAAGGCAAAATTATGGAGGCCATGTTAAAAAGATCAGGGGTGCTTGGCTGTTAGAGCACACAACTCTCAAACTTGAGGTTGGGAGTACAAGCCCCACACTGGGCACAGAGATTACTTACAAAAAAAAAGGATCAGTGAAAATACTTTGTATGATACCATAATGATGAGTATATGTCATTATACATATATACATAGCTATGGGTTCAAACCCACAGAATGTACAATATCAAGAGGGAACCATAATATACGCTAGGGACTTTGGGTGATTATGATGTATCAACGCAGGTTCATCCATTGTAACAAAGGCACCCCTCTGAGGGGGGATGTTGATTTTGGGGGGAGGCTATGCATGTGTAGAGGCAGAGGGTATATGGGAAATCTCTGTGCCTTCCCCTCAATTTTTCCATGAACCTTAAACTGCCCTAAAATATAAGCTCTTAATATAAAAAATGGACATGACTAATCCATAATAACTGAAATATATCTTTAGGGACCAAAGAAACAAAAACATTTATGGATTAAGACTGAGGTATTTTTATGGTTGCCATGTATCAGTGAGAAAGAAAGTATACAACTCAATGTGGTTAAGAGTGATTATTGGAGAGAGGGGATTATTTCATGTCACTGAGTTGAGACTCCTCAATCCAACCAAATCAATATACAAGTTCATATTTTTAGAAAGTGGCTTTTAAGTTGTGGGAACTGAAGTCTGTAGTTTTTAGCCGTAGGTTGTAGTCTGTTTGGTCAGGCTTATAGATCAGAAGAGACTTAAAGTGTACTGAAGGCTGCGTGGTGAGTCCATGAAACTGGAACAAAGAAGTGCCTACAGGAAAAGGTTGCCCAGAAGCTTCTGGTGTGGGAAGCCTGCTTCTCTAGCAGGTGCTAGCAAATGGTTCAAACTTCTCTCCAGCATATTCTAATGCAATGCGGCAAGATGACATGTTTTTAGAAAGATTCTGTCAAGCCCTAATCTACAATAAAGATTGCTTCTGATTTCTTCTAGTTGTGGGAGAGAACCTCAATTAGCTACTAATCTTTCTTTTCACATATAGGATCTTTTGAGTGTTTGCTTTCCAGGAGGTGTGTCTAAATGTCTATTAGATACCCCTAAGCCAGATATTTAGACGCAAAAATAAGATGCTAACTTTCTGGAGAGGCACCCATTTTTATCAGTTGGAATTGTTCTATTTGAGGTCAGACAGAAACTCGTTCATTTTTTTTCCCTTATGAATTGGCCTGATTAGGCTCAGATATTCATATAATGATAATAGCAACATATTACTAGTAAATCTTTATTTCAGGAATAGGGGCTAAGAGATGCAAAATAAGCCAACTGTAATATTCCACAGCAGTCACTGTCTATTGTGACATGTTTAACCCTCACAACTATGATTTTCATACAAATATAAGCTTATGGATTATTAAATATCCTTTTCTTTCTCTTTCTACAAATTTCAGCCTCATATTCATCATTTGCCCTGTCTTCCATTACAAGAATTGTGTCCACAGAGCCAGAATTAAGCACTGCGAATCTGCCTATTCCAAATTTGGGAATAGTTTGTTGAGCACTTTTGGGAAATAGAAAGTGAGTGTAAGACTTAGAGACAGTGTTCAATTTTCAAAACTTTTGTAGGATTAGTTCTTCTTAATCAAAGAACTAGAACACCCTCACATTTCCTTTTATAACTTCAAATTTAAATCTGGGCATGGTACATACGGAAGTTAACATTTATTTAATAGTTTAAAATAGAATGAATATAGAAACGCTATGTTTGAAGTTCTACTTTCCCTGAAGCCAGGGGGTCAGGCTCTTGCTGGGTACAATCCAAAGGCAAGAGAATAGTGTTCATCACACATTTTGGAAAAGTATCTCATGCTGAAGATGCTAAATGAATTGACATATACAAGCCAATATAAATATATATTCTGTCCCCTACTCCTCTCCCACACAAGAGGAATATACATTGACCTAACCTTGCTTTTTTAATGTATCTTAGAGATCATTTCAAATCAGAACATAAAGTGCTACCTCATCCTTTTTCTGGTGTTTCTACATGCACTTTTGGGAATGCCATTGTACAGATATGATAGATAACTTATTTAACAATCATTTATTGACAGACATGTAGCATTGTTAACCCCGAATTTACTGTATGCGTGATGAAGGATAAAGCACACAAGAAATTATGAGATATCTAAATCTATCATCCCTGTGTCCTTGAAAACCCAGAATTCTCACTGCGGAAGAGAGATCGATGTTAGGCTTCAAATCAATGACCAAACCAATAGCAATGAACATCTTGAGTTTTGAAATCAAGGCTTCTTGGGAGAAATGGCTGATTCCAGGGGCAAGGAATGTCTAAGATGAGCCTGGGCCATCTTGTCATACACTGCCCATCCTACAGCAGTACACATGCATCCCTGCCCCACATCTGGCACTCTCTGTCCCTCTTCCTATAGTGCTTATTGTACTTGGCATTTTATAGACTTGTTTCTGAACTGAATTCTCCATGGTAATATTAGCTCCATAAGGACAAGAACTTGGTTTTACTCACTGTTCTACCCCCGGCTCTTGGCAGCTACTCAACAAATATTTACTGAATGAATGGAAGAATTTCTTCATTGATTCATTCTTTCTAGCAGGTTTTGTTTGTAGGTGAGTGAAGAGGAAACTCTGTGAGAGCTGGCAATGGGCAGTTTATGTTCAGTTGAGGGGTTTGCGAGGAGTTGGTAAAGGGGACCTTATGTGTTCAGGTATACGACGGAGTGGTGAGAAGAAACTCACTGTTTCCTTTGCCACTGTGCTGTAAAGAAGTGGGTTCAATGACTTCCAATTGAGTAGAAACTTTCTGATAGAGAGGACTATTAAGTTATGCCGTCTCCCCCCAGCTTTTGGCTTTTTAATGGGCTGGGTTTTGTGTCTGATAACATGAGGAAAAAAATCAGTGCTGCTCAAATTTTAATATCTGTATGAATCACATGAGGGTCTCACTAAAATATAGATTTTAATTCTACTGGTCTGGGGCAAGACCTGAAATTCTCCATTTCTGCAAAATGATCTTCATTTTGTGGATCACTGCTCTGTGATCCACACTTTGAGCATCCAGGAATTAGAGGACTACCAGCAGCACCCTTTGAGTCCATAATGTCATGATCCCTTACTAAAGTGTGAGTGTTTCCTAAACATTGGGTTTAGTTGATGCAACTATAAGGTCATCACCCTAACAACATTTATATGACCCAAATAAATCAGTATGTTTTCTAGTTAAAGGAATAACTTCCAAACCATTTTTATTTATTTTTTAAAATACTCAAGGACCTTACAGGAAAATTAAATGCTTACAATTTATTAAAGGAAATGTATTTGGCCTTTAGGAGTATTTGACTAATATATACTTAACATTCACAAATAACATACTTTAAAATTTCTAAATTACAAATAATTCATCTCAACCAAATTCATTACATAAACACTTAATAAGGTTTCCAAGCATAGGTGTAACCCAGCATAATTCTTATACTCTCCTCCTTAGGGATTAAGGGGAAAAGTAATCGCATTCAATATTTATGTAATTAGTATTTGAAAATGAAGGAGTGTTCACAATATGAATCTAAATATCAATGGCATAAAGTAGTTTCAGAATTTGCTATGTATCTCAGCCTCTGTCCTTATTGTAGGTGGATGAGGCAGAGAAGGAATGTATTAATGGACAGTAAAACATTCAGAGACTCTCTGGAAAAGCTATAGAGACAGGCTGAGTGATGAGCCAGCCAGGACCAAGGCCCAAACCACACTGCAGTTTCCCTTGGCCCAGCCTCATGGCCTCTGCCATGGGGCATCACTGAGACTCACCAAGTGTACAGGATGGATCCCAGAAACTCTGTCGCTGCTCACCCTAAAACCCAGCCTTTCCCCCTGCTACCCTCACCCAAAGAAATGGATTCTTCAAAGACTGGCAGAGTTTGGGTCACACAGTTGTGTTTTAACTGTGGTGCCAAACTTGTAAAAACTATTTATATAATATATAATCAAAATTGCATCTATCTTACCTATCTTGAAAAAAAGCCAAACTTCCTATCTCTTAAAAATTTGGAAGTATTTTCAAACAAAAATTCTTACAAACCCATTTAGTATAAATTAACCCTTAAAATTATGTAACATAGTTAACACACATATAATGACATATAACGTAACGAACCACCATGTTCTATAATTCTGAGTAAAACTGTGTAAATATCAGTTTATTCAATGGATATTTGAGAATGTCCTCTGTACTATGCTAATGTGACTCAAAGGAATCCAAAGGGGATTATTCTGGTAAATTATGCTGTTTGGTTATAATGCTAGATTTGGATTACAAAATGTTTAAAAATGAGATCGGCCTAATTAGAGACACACTCTGATACAATTGGGGACAGCACAGAAACCACTTAAAAAATATCAGCCCACTACAGGTGATTTTTCTCATTCTCTGTGCTTTGAAGTTTCATAATCATTGCTGTTAGGTGAAACAATTTAAATGGCCATCTGGGGAGATTAGGGATCAGGTGTAAGTATTCCGAAATTTCTTGATTTTTAGGGAATCTATGGAATATATTTTCTATAGACATCAATTGTGTCCTGAGTTGACCTTTGGGCCCTTCTGCATTTCTTCAGTCTCCATGACTACAAATATCTCACGGCTTGTGCCACGGTTATGCACATATCTATTTCTCCAAGTACAGCACGAGCTCCTTAAACTAAAAAATTGTGGTGTGCCTGCATGGCTCAGTTGGTTAAGCCTCTAACTCTTGATTTCAGCTCAGGTCATGGTCTCAGGGTCTTGAGATCGAGCCCTGCGCTGGGCTCGGGCTCTGTGCTGGACACAGAGCCTGCTTGGGATTCTCTCTCTCTCTGTCCCTCCCCTTAGCACTTGTGTGCCTGCATGTCCTCTCTCTCTAAAAAAATGTTAATAAATAAATAAATAACAAAAAAAAATTGTGTCCTTGTTATCTTGGAATCCCTGCGGTGCTTTGTTCATAGAGATTATTCATTAAATATTTATTTAATACATGGAGAAATCTCTGGAGCTTTCCCCTGGCAGTGGTATGAAAAGAATGGAAAGAATTTTTCCTCTTTTCATTTCTCAAGTTCCAGTTTTGCTCTTCAGGGTTGGATATGTAAAGATTAAGTTTATTGGCTGTTAGCAATCAATTTATGGACTATTTTCTTTTTGCTTCTTCCTTCCTGGGAGTAACATTTCTCCTCAGTTCAAATCTAAAGTAAGGTGTTTCAGGTTGGAAGAGAGAAACATTAATTTCAAGTTGACCTTGTATTTCCTTTAGATCAAGGAAGTTCTAGAAAGCAGATTGTCCTAGAGAAATGAATATAGCCATTGGTTTCTGTATTAAAACTAATAAATATTAATGTGGAACAAATTAATTAAGATAAAACTTTCCAACAGGAAAACACAAATACGTTTTCCTAGCTTTTAAATGCATACTTTGCAAAATGCCCGAAGCCATTATTTTAATAGCATAGGAACTCCCAATTGGGAAAGGTAAAATAATTACCATGAAAAAACAGACTTCTTTGTCCATGAATTGAAAATCATCCACTAAATGGACTTTTATACAATCTTCTGCATGTAGGTGTATTTGTCTGTATTGATTGGAAATTTTAAAAGACTTCGTTTTCTGTCTCAGGCAACCCAGTAGGTTAAAGCTATAATAATAAGCACAATTTTAGTACCCATACAGGACAGGAACACACAAATGATTTCGATAACCTGTACGGGCTCGGGAACCCGATAGTAGCATTTGATTTACGTCATATAAAATTCCTGGAATAGCAAAAACCTATTAATGTTTTCAAGAAACCTTTTGAGCCTTTACAAAGCTCATCAAAACAAAAAACACCAAAGTTCGACAGAGCGTATCATACAAAGTATGAAAACAAGGCAGGAAAGCATATATATTACCTTAAGATACCAGTTCATTTCACAGCTGGCTTCTACACCAGGGCCCCTAAACACAGTCTTCTTTCTTTTTCTCTTTTAATCATCAAGTTACGCTAGTGCAGATGCTGGTGTCATGAGATACGCAAACTGTGTATCTTAAAAGGCCAAAGAAATACGTACAGTGATATATGAAACGTGATCTATGAAATAAAATTTGATTACACTCATAGTTTTCTTCCTCTCCCTTTCTGTATTTTTCTAATTTTCTGGAGTATATAGAAGAAGAAGAAACCCAAATTTGAAAGCCTTACTATTACTGGAGAAATAATAAGCTTATGGAGCCTTAATCATACTTTAGAAACCTGGCATTTCTACCTCAGGGTCGGCAGCTTTTTATTCAAAGTAATTTGAAAGGCTTTAGAAATACTTGAAACATCTGCGAGTACAATGAGAAGGAATCAAATGTTATTGTTCTTTTATTGACTAGAAACTTAAACTGTGGACATGATTTTTTTTTTCCTTTTTAAGTAAGATGAGGATTACAGCTCCCTCTGTGGACTTATTTTCACAGGGTCTCTTGGAAGGTGAAATGTTCCGGTGCATATACAGCAAAGCTATTGAAGCCCCTTGATTAAAGCTTTCAGCCAGACTGGGGTTAATGATTAAAAGATTTGCTGATTTACAGGCTGTTTCTAGAGAAAACACCAAGTGTCTCATTCCCATCTGCCGCCAGTACATGAGGCTCCGGATTCTGGAAGGGCTATTTTGCAGCTATGAAACAGAACCGCCTAATGTGGGAAGGTAGTCATGACTGGCTGTAAAGGGAACACAGACCTGCTCTGGGCACCCACCCAAGACAGTAAGAGAGGACTCCATTACTGGAAGTAAGGAAGGAAGGAGGGAAGGAGGGAGGGAGGGAGGGAGGGAGGGAAGGAAGGAAGGAAGGAAGGAAGGAAGGAAGGAAGGAAGGGAAGGAGGGAAGGAAGGAAGGAAGGAGGGAGGGAGGGAGGGAGGGA